>NC_056737.1:1501103509-1501353509 GCF_019279795.1 Protopterus annectens | reverse complement strand
TGTGTGTGTGAGATGGGTGGGTTTGTGTGAGAACCATATCCAGTGGGGGATGGGATTTGCAATTATTTGCTATTGTCCACACAGTATACATCCCATTGCCTACTTTACAAAGCCCACTGTTGTCATCCACTGTAGGGGTAGCTGTAGACACTCTGCAGCCCTATAAGCTTTGTGCCATGTGCAATAATTTCTTAACAGTATGGAATATATAACAAGATAGGCGGCCCTTCTAATCCTTGGATACCATTACCCACTCAAGAATCATAGGCAAACACACTCAGCTAGGCATCAACCCCTATATCACTAGGTGGCTTGCAAAGTGTCTCACAGATAGACTCCACAGTGTGAAAGCAGCAGGCTCCATGTCAGACTGACAACCAGTCATGAGTGGAGTCCCACAGGGTTTGGTCCTGTGTCCCCTTGTGCTCGGGATCTATACCTCTTAAGTCCAGGCCAACTTGAAAGAAATCTGGCTGACAATGTTTGCAGATGACTGTAAGGTGGGAGTTATTATTACCTCTCCATGTGATGTTGACATCCTGTACAAAGGCATCACTGAGTCTTATGACTGGTGTCATAACCCTGGACTTTAGCTCAATGCCAGAAAATGTGCTACCATCCCCTTTGGGAGCAGCATGGTTCCCATAAAGTAATACATTGATGGTAGTCCACTGAACATTGACATTGTTATATGACAACTGGGAACACAGGTTGACAGTGTGCTCTCTGTTGACCATCACTGTGCCACTGTGTTCACAAAATCCTTCTATATGTCACATCTCCTAACTAAGGGTGTTGCATCCTGGAAATAAGAGGTCATTGTCTCCCTTTACTCTACCCTCATTAGGCCAATCGATGAGTGCAATCACCCATTTGGCATGTACCCCACTGGACACTTACAACAAGTGGAGAGGCTGTAAAAGTACCTCACAAAGAGGATCCTAGGCCACAAACAGTTGCCCTATATGCACATACTGCAATAACACCAACTATTCTCTGTCTCATATTGGCTACTTAGAGGCGATCACTGCCTGACTTACACAGCCATGACTGACCCAACTCTGTCAGGAATGCTACATCTAAAGAATCAAATCCATCCACAACACATGCCCCAGAGACCTCAACCCCATTTCCACAATCAACAGAACATGCTGGGGGGACAGGTTCACAACTCAGAGACTGTCCATTGCTATGGAATAGACTTCACATACATGCCAAGCAGAGTACATCACTGGCCTTCTTCAAGAGAAATCTGGTTGAGTGGATGGGTAATAGAAATCCCACACTGAGGATCACTCCAATTGCTATACTCATTAGACACACCGGGGACTATCATCAGGTGGCAAGATGACAGGCTATTCTCATGGGCTACACTTGTAAAGACTCCATGGCCATTTGCCTAGTACACATCTATGAAGCTATGACTCTATGGATCTCAGTACTGGCAAATGTGTGTGTGTGTGTGTGCATTACTGTGTATAAGTGTTTGTGAGTTTGTAAACATGTGGATGAAAGTAGTTTGAGGCCCTCCTCACCCAGTAGACCTACCATTGCCATACTTTACAAGGGTTAGTGATGTTATTGACTATATAGGTACCTTGGGACACTCTTCATTCTATAAGCTCTGTGGTGCATGCAGTAACTGCCTAACACTCTTAACCAATAACTACATATATAGGAGTTCTAATCTGAGCCCTGGCAAATGCGTGTGTGTGTAAGTGTTTCTAAGTGTGTATATTTGTATAATCCAGCATTTTGAGACCTCACTTTCCCAGTACACTGCTCATTGCCATACTTTACAAGGGCTGGTGATTTTGTTCACCTGAAAAGAACTGTGGGACACTCTTCACCCTATAAGCTCCATGGCTCATACAATAAATGCACAGCACTGTATTAGCAATAACTGGATAGGTAGGAGTTCTAATCTCAGCCATGGCAAATGCATGTGTGTGTGCATGAACCATATCCTGTGTGTGTGCCTGAGTAAAAACTTCATTGTGGGTGTGGGTTTTACATTTTTATGCCATGGTATTCCCATTACATGTCCCAAGGTCCACTTTACAAGGCCTGCTGTCTTCATCAACTATAAAGGTATCTGTTGACACTCTTCAGCCTAATAAGCCTTGTGCCACATGCAGGAACTATTTAACATTATGGACTGACTAACAAGATAGGCAGGTCTGCTAATTTCAGTCCTGGCAAATGTGTGTATGAGCATATTTGTGTGTGTGAGTGTATATAACTGTAGGTTTGAGTATTTTGGGTCTATTCTCACCCAATTAATCACCCATTGCCATATTCAACAAGGCCTGGTGATGTTCACCTTGGAATTACCTTGGGACTCTCTTCACCCTGTAAGCTTTGTGGTGCATGCGATGAATGCATAACAGTGTATTAGCAGTAACTAGATAAATAGGGGTTCTAATCTTAATCCTGGCAAATTGTGTGTGTGTGTGTGTGTGTGTGTGTGTGTGTGTGTGTGTGTGTGTGTGTGTGTGTGTGTATGTAAGAACAGTATCCTGTGTGTGTGTGTGTGTGTGTGTGTGTGTGTGTGTGTGTGTGTTTGTGTTTGAGTAAGAACTTTATCCATTGGGTAGCTGGGATTTACAGTTTTAGGCCATGGTACTTCCAGTACGTGTCCCAAGGTCCACTTTACAAAGGCCGCTGCTCACATCCACCATAGAGGTATTTGTGGATACTCTTCAGTCCTATAAGCCCTATGCCATGTGCAACAGTTTTGTAACAGTATGAAATGAATAACATGATAGGCAGGGCTGCTAATGTCAATACTGGCAATTGTGTGTGTGCTGGTGTGTATAGCAGTGTTTGTGAGTGTGTAGACTCATAGGTGACAGTCTAATGAGTCATCCACACCCAATGCATAACTCATTGCAATACCTCACAAGGGCACATGATGTTATTCAGTTTACAGGTACCTTGGAACAGTCATCACATTATTAGTTCCATGCCACCTGCGATAACCGCATAACACTATAGTACCACTAACTAGATGATTAGGGGTTTCAAACACAACACTGACAACTGTGATCCTGTGTGTGTGTGCATGTGTGTGGCCGAAATGGTACACACACTCTTTGCAATCTGACAGCACCTTACACAACATTACATAGCTAAACTGTACTTAATTCTCCCTGTGCATGAGGACCATATTAACATGTCTCTGCATTGGTGGTATGGATGACAGGGATGTGGCACAGTTATCATCATATGCACAGGGTTTTGTTTTGGTTAGCCAGAGACCTAGGCTGGGCCATATGGTTGACATCATGTGTGCGTGTTTGGAAGTGTGTTCTATGAATCAACCATACAGAGGTGGTGTGCGTGTATGTGTCTGGAGTTGACCTGGCTGTGATGGTGATGTGTGTGTATGTATTCACACCATCATGCCATGTAGCTACCCTACACATGGGTATGTTGGACAGCTATGGAACATACTTGGCAGGGTGTACAGTTCACCATCTCTGGCCACGGACATGGGAACTGGTCCTGCCAGGGGTCTCACTGACACCACCAGGCCAAAGGCCAGATGCAGTACTGCTTCCAGATGGTGACTGCTGTCTGCTGGATCCCTGTCCCTGATGAAACCAGCCAGGACCACGTGCCCATGGCCTGCTCCATTGTGGTGTGAACAGCACCCCTGGTTATACTACCACTAAGGAGGTGAAGGTGAATGGCCCCATAAACTCTCAGCTGATGTTGGTGCTGGTCTACATCAATGTGGCCAATGTCCATCTCCCACCACACAGTCTAGCACAGACATGCTATAGTTGAGGATTGCCAAGATCTCACCCCACCGTCTATTCATGACCTCAGTATTTTGACATATGGCCTCAACAAGGTCATGTATGTTGCCATGTAAGCCATGAAGAATTGCATCCAGGACCCTGAGTATTTGTCTGGTCTTGCATTCACTACATGCCTATGCATCTATGTCAGCCCAAGTCATGCATCTGGTAACACCTGCTGTGGCATTTGTGACAGTGGCTTAATGGGCAGCAGTCCTCCTTTGATCACCCTTGTCCATCACCTGTGTGGGACCTCACTTGCACTCTGACTTTGGCTTGTGGCTACATTCACACTTGCCATAGTCACCACATTAGCCTGTTCCATACCACCACCTGCCAACTGTCCATTACCTGTGGCTGCTGGGGACAGGGTATGTGTGAGCAGTGTGACTGTGTGCGCGGACATTGTGGATGACTGTTAGATGCCAATGAGTGGCACAGATTCAGCCCCTGACAATCCCACCTGTGCCTCACTATGCCCACCATCATTGTCAGGGTCTGCAGAGACACTGACATCAGATTCTGAGCAGGAGGGACCACGACCACCATGTCTACTTGTAAGGGGAAAAGAACATATGTAAATAAATACCTACACTATAAGGTTTGCTGGTACACACTCGCACATGAGCACACACACAGACACACTCACACACACACACACACACACACACACAGACGCACACACACACATACACAGACGGACACACACGGACACACACACACAGACACATACAGGTGAGGTGGCACAAAGGCATTACACAGATCTCACAATAGCCAACTGGTGACATTCACGACACAGTCAGACCACAACATACGCACTCTGGACAGGCCCTCAACATCATGCAATGCAGCCCTTTCCACTTAATGTTACTACTAATATACACCTCTGAGATATGTGAGTAGTGTTAGAAGATTATGGGCTTTCACCTAGCACACACCGCAGCCATGTACACATTATTGCTGTTCACCTGTATAGCACAGTGACAACTCCTACAGAACATACCTCTCAACTGTACAGAGTTTCGCTGAATGTCTAGATGTGTGGCTCATATTTTTGGTCTGTTCCTCATAAATCCTATGTTTGTCTGACATATTACTGGGATGATCTGAGGACTGGTGTCACTAATTAATGACATGGTTTGAGTTGCACACTTTAACACCTGCAGTACATGTATGTTAAAACAAAACCAGTTACACTAACAACCAAAGCTTGCAGCAGATATAATAAGTGCACACACCCCTGTTAACATGCCAGGTTTTTCTGATATATAACATGAGACAACAGAAATCACCTCATGACATTTTCCACCTTTAATGTGACATAACCTGTGCAATCCAATTGAAGAACAAACACATCAGTTAGAGGTAACATATAAAAGGTGAAATAACTACAATAGGCTGGTTGCATGAGTGTGCACACCCTTAAACTAATACTTTCTTAAAGCACCATTTGATTTAATAACAGCAGTCAGTCCTCTTAGGAAAGTGTTTATTAGCATGGTACATCTTCACTCATCAATATTTACACACTCCCCCTTGCAGAAGCCCTCCATATCTGTCTGATTGTTTGGGCATCTCTTGAGCACAGCCCTCTTCAGGGCACCCCACATATTTTCTATTGGATGTAGGTGTGGAGTGTGGCTGGGCCATTCCAGAACATTGATTGTCTTCTGGTGAAGCCATTTTATTATGATTTGGATGTTTGGTTTGAGTCATTGTCATGTGGAAAGGTGTAATTCCTCTTCATCTACAGCTTTCCAGCAGACACATGAAGATTTTAGGCCAAAGGTGACTGGTATTTGAAACAGTTCACAATCCCCTCCACCTTGGCTAAAGGCCCACTTCCAGCTTATGAACAGCAACCCCAAAGCAGGACACTGCCATCACCATGCTTCACCATGGGGATAGTGATCTTTTGATGATGCACAGTGTTATTATTGTGCCAAATAAACCTTTTGGAATTTTGGCCAAAAAGTGCAACCTTGGTCTCATTACAACATAAAACATTTTCCCACATACTTTTGGGAGACCTGATGTATTGTTCTTGAGAATTACGCCAGACCTGGATGTTGTTCTGTTTGAGAAAAGGCTTTCATCTTCCAACCCTACCCCGTAGGACAGACATGTGGAGAATATGGGAGATTGTTGTCACATGTAGTACAAAACCAGTACTTGCCAGAGATTACTGCAACTCCTTTAGTGTTGCTGTAGTTCTCTTGGCAGCCTCCCTGACCAGTTTGGGTGTTGTCTCTTCAACACATTTGGAGGGAAGTCCACTTCTTTGCAATGTCACTGTTGCCCCATATTTTCACCACCTTTTGATGACTGTCTGCACTATGTTCCATGGTATATGCAATGCTGTGGAAATGTTTTTGTATCCTTATCCGGGCTGATACCTTTCAAAAATGAGATCTCTTTGCTGCTTCAAAAGCTCTATGTGAACCATGGCTGTTGCTGTAGCAGGCAACTGAGTAAATGTCAGGAAAATCCTGCTAGGACAGCTGACCATTATTTGCTGTTAATCAAAGAATGTCTGTAATTGATGGCAGGTATGTACCTAAGAAGACATAATGCTGTAATTATATCTAAAGCTGATTCAACAGTGCATTAGCTTAAGCCTGTACACAGTTATGCATCTATATTCTTGTACATTTTTCATTTGTCATAATTGTTCCCCAAACATATTTGTTTGTTTTACAATTGAATTGTACAAATTATAGGTCACATGAAAGGTTGGAAGAGTTTGGCAATGTTTTATTGTGCTGTCATTTTTGTAAATCACAAATACCTAACATTTTAACAAGTGTGTGTACGCCACTTATATGCACTATATAACACTAATTTATAAAATATGTCCCTAGTTTTGGGCCTTTATCTGCCCATTTTTTCAGTCTTTGTCCAGATTTTCTGCAATAACAGGTTGTGAGGTATGCTACAGATATGTTACATCTCTTGCAAATATGCCCCTATGATGACCACTGTGATGCAATGCAGACCCCACCACAAGTGAACATGCAGATATCGCAATATGGCTGATAGTAACAGTTGTGTGCATGGTAAAATGCATGACCTTAACATGTCTGGGGTACTGGTGAGCCACAACAGGACAATCCCATACTCACCGGCTTCAGGCTGCTATCCCACATTCAGACCAGTGGTACTTATGTAGTTGTGGGGGAGAGGTATTGTCAGATTTGGCATTAGTACAAGATGAATGCTACTTTTCTGCACATGTACAGTACAAGCTCTGATAGTACACACTTTGCTGTCCTTCACCATAGATGTGCACTTGTGTGCATTACTAAATGCACCCACAAATGCAGTTTGACCTCACATGTGCATCTAGATACTCTACAGAAGCCAGTATGACTGCTACTACATGATTCAATTGATGTGCACTGTGGCCTTACCTTGATGCTTCTTGCCTGTTGCCTGGGTGACACCCACCTCCACAACTTGTGTTTCTTGTGTTGGCTGGTTTTTGGAGGCTACCCCAAGGTTGGCAAGGAGCTCCTCTGTTGCCATAACTGGGGCATGTGTGGCAGGACTGCCACCTGTAGTATTATGGTCCCTGGCCACAGCAGCAGCCTTTTGCTGGGCACGATGTATCAGGTTAGTAGCACGATGCCTGACCTGATCATATGTGCAGCCATGGTGGCCAATGTTGTTCACCCTGTGGACAAACTCATTCCACAGGGCAGTCTGCTTCTGCAGATCCTGTTGGCTATGACCAAACATCACCCCATGGCACTGGATGATAAGGTTAATAATAGCCTCAGTTACAGCTGCAGAGTACTGGGGTTGACAGACACGTGGCATGTCACTTTGAAGACATAAACAGGGAAACACATTACAGGACCTCATCCATTAGACAACATTCTTTACAGGACCTAAACATCAACATTGTTTATCATTAGGCACTACGTATGACCACATCATACCTCTGTCATCTATCAGCACAGTATAAGCTTGCATTGTACTCCTGATCCTGATGTGTCATGTCCCCCCCAATGAGAGCCAGTAAATTGCATAATCCACCATTCATATTTCTCCTTTGTGTATAGGGATGACAGTGGCTGTGCTCTGTGCAGATGGGATGACACCAGTGATCAGGCTGTGGCTGACTACGTTGCAGAATGGTTCTGAGACCCCATGCCTGTGTTCATGTGGGATGCAGCCAGGGATGGTATCATGACTATGGAGACATCTGTGTGTTGCCTTTGACAGAGCATTACAGACCTGCTTCCTGATGATGAGAGGAGGGGGATAAGGTGCTGCACATGCACACGTGTACCACTAGGGGGACAGGGGGGAGGTGTTTACACTTCACCTGTCTGCATTTGGTTGCCTATATCTATGCCATATGTGCCTGTGGTGTTACTGACCACCACTACAGAGCAGATTTGTGTGTTGCCTCTGGAATTGCAAACACATGTGTGGAAGGCCTAGTGATCTGCCTTGGTGGATGTGTCCAATTTGCACTCAAAGGCAGCCTTAGGGTACATCACTTGTGCCCCTATTTGCTGTAGAGACCTAAAGTAACATTGCTTCCAATGAGACACTTGTTCCTTCTCGGCCCATCCAGCACTTGTTTATACCTATTATGGTATTTGTGTATTGCTGCTGTCCACCACAGGCATTTGCACTATCTTGAGGGAGATGATGTTGCCCTGTCAGGTACTGCTGAGTCCATACAGCTATGTGGGTGCCCACATAGTATTGTGGTATGGGCCTGGACACTGCTGCTAGTTCCAACAAATGGGACGTTGGCTGTACAGCTACTTCTACCTGCTCTGAGGGGATTTATAGTCATTTGTGTACAGTTCATTCTGTTTGACACTGTAAATGGGGGGTGGGGGCAGGGGAGATAGTGACCAGAGCAGTGATGGCTATGTGGGTAGATATCACCAAGGTGCATGGCACTGTAGGAGTGCTACAGTGGCTACTCATGTTGGTTAGGACCAGGTACATGAAATTTCCACCTGCCATAGGGTTGTTGATTGGCTGATCCACTGCATTGCCATTGACAAACCTGAGGAATCTATGTGTGTTCAGGTTGAGGTGGCATAGGTCAGGCACACTATGGCTGGGTATTTGAAGTCAGCCAGCAGCAGGGTAGATGACTGAATCCTGACATATTCCAGTAGGTCCCAATAGGTGTGGTTGGTGTCCATAGTCATGTTTGGAGGCCTGTAGCTAGCTATGATTTGAGTTGGTATTTTGTCAACTGTTAACTGCACTCAGGATGTCACCCATGCAGCATACTGTTTGGCCAGCCTGGAGGTGTGTATGTGTATGCTAATGTTCAACACTCCACCTCCTGTGGCTTTGTAGGCCTCCATTTGGGGTATAAATGTATGATGGGATGAGTGACCTGGCAAGGTTGGTGTGTGCACCACAGCTAGACAGCAGGTATCAGTGATTGCACAAATGTCAGCATCCTACAGGACAAGGTACGCTTGCACTGACATGGGTATCACGGTAAGACACCTAGATCATGTTAGAGAAAGACATCTGCACAAAGGCACACATCAGTGATGGGCAAAGGCCAGTAAATAGTGTCACTTTATGAACTTAAAAAAGCAAACAAAAAGGAGGGTGAACCACAGCTGAAAGTGACAAATAACTCCAGTCTTCACTTCAAGAGTTTAATGAAATAACACAAATGCAGGATCCAAATGAGCGCTTTCACATTCAAAAAACATTTCATCAGACTTCAACAACAGCATAGCACTAGTGTATTAGTACATTTCTGCTGCATAGTTCCTTCGTCAAACCTCTGTACTGATGAGTACATCACCAGAACTAAACAGTTGTATATTGCTCTCCAGTTATTGCCCCCCCCAACTAAAGTCAAGTTTCTTTTGAGAAATACTCAAATCTATAAAAGAGCATGTTTCATCTGTAACTAACCCCAGCTTTAATTCTGTATCCTTTTAAGAATGTCAGGGTAAATTGGATAATGTCTACATTTGCCTTGATTTTATAGTATAAAGTAGAGTGACTGTGCAAAGTAGCATACCTTTTCTTAAGGTTCAATGAGTGGTTTCTATTCCTTTTGCACTTCACAGTGAGTGTCTGCAGAGTTCATTTAACCATTGGCTAGCCTTCTCCTTCCCTGTAGTCTTTACCCCTCCATTCTCCAGCTCTTGTTCTGTATTGGATAGCCTGAGGTAATTTAAACCCAGGGTGCCATTTTGTTTTTTTGTTTCAAATCCAACAGCAGCTGTTTGTCTCCCTTGGTGTGTAATCATCCTACTGTAAGGCTTTGCATTCAAGGTATGCTGTACATTGTGGTTTAATTCATAATACTTTAGTACAACAGCTTATACTATATGTTTCTGTTATGTTTAACACTGCAGGATGCCTTTAGATAATTCTGCTTACTGAACTGCTGTCACATATGCACCTAGATATGTTCTGTTTTCCTTGTTTACTGTTATAGAGCCAGAAGTGCTATTTCACATGCTGCATTTCACTGCTCTGTCTAACTGCATTGACTAGTTTTTAAATACATTGAAAGTGTATCTTGCTTAATTTAGTAGAGGACTGCTTTATATATTTACATTTTATATTTGTATGTTGCCATAAGAAAATATTTTATGTTAGGTGCTGAAGCAGGAATAACCATTGCCTGATGTTTTTGTTATTGACTATTGCTAAACAAAAATCCAATCTGACTGGTCACACAGTATGTGCTGCCTTAACCTAATGCTCTCTTACATTTTTCTTCTATTTTTCTTTCAGTAATCCAAACCATCCTTCAGGTCAAGCAGGTCTCTGCCCCCCATATCAAGCAGTAGAAATTTCAGTTTTTTCTCTTGAGCACTGGGCACCCACAGACACTTATCCTGCAACTAAAGAGACTAAATACTAATGTAGGTGCTTAACTTCCAAGTGCCTAGACAGTAAAATACCTTACCTGCATTAACTTAAACAAATGTTAGTGAGTGTATTAGTACATTTCTGCTGTATAGTTCCTTAGTCAAACCTCTGTACTGATGAGTACATCACCAGGACTAAACAGTTGTATATTGCTCTCCAGTTAGTGCCCCCCCCCCAACTAAAGTCAAGTTTATTTTGAGAAATACTCAAATCTATAAAAGAGCATTTCATTTCCTCTCCTGTTTCATCTGTAACTAACCCCAGCTTTAATTCTATATCCTTTTAAGAATGTCAGAAAATTATACTCTGTGCCCATAACATAGTTTATAACTTAGTGCAAACATATTAAATTACAGTTAAAATTTCAGTTGAACATATTACAATTTAAGCTAACATTACATACTTACCAAAGCCTAAAGAAACACTTGGCGTCGGTGTTAGCCCACTGCACTCGGGCTTGCTCCACTCCCCTCCCTGCCCCCTATTTCCACCCGCCCCCACTACTTCTACTTTTATTCTAACCCCTAATCACCTGACCAGTAGTCCAACCCCTAATTCCCTAACAACTAGCCCAACCCACTCATCCTACCTCCCCCCACCCCCCAATCCAATTACATCCCACACTGATCCTACTCCCAAAACACATTCCCAGGCAACACAACTCTACCCTCACACACAACCAACCAGGAATCCTAGTTGTACTTCTCACTCAAAGTAGTATCATGTTACCCACACTCACATCCCTATCACTAGCTCTACTATCGCTAACCTTCCTAACTTCCTTACAAACAGATCTACCACTGCACAACTGCTATCACACTACCCACACTAGCCCACCCTCTCAAACCCACTCAGACTTCTACATCTGCCCTACAATCATAAATCTTACAACTACATATTACTCACTAACAAAATTACACCATCTCATCACACTAAGAAAAACTCTCATAGACCAAGCTCGCAAACAATTAATATTAAAAAACACATACTGACACTCCTACAAATTCTGCTAACCTCTGGTGACATTCACCCAAATCCAGGTCCCTCTCGGCTAGACAAACATCTGACCTGCTAATCCTAAATCTCAACATAAGAAGTATTACCAATAAGCTAACAGACCTACATGCATTCATAGCCCACTACAACCCTGATATACTTGCCATTACAGAAACCTGGCTTACACCCAGTATCCAAGATGAAGTCTTTCTTCCCCCAGGGTATAATACACTTAGATCTGATAGAACAAACAGGAAAGGAGGAGGAGTAGCCATTCTCTTTAAAAACACACTTAACCTCCAGCTCCTGCACACCACACCACCCACTTTTCAAACTGCTGAAGTCCTGTTTTCTGTCCTATCCATAAGAAACACCAAGAAGATTAATATAATATGCTGCTATATACCTCCAGGCAACAACTCGCTCATAATAGAAGACATCCTACACTGGACAAAGGACAATCTACCTCAGGAAACGATCCTACTAGTAGACCTTAACACTGACTGGGCAACCTGTAACTCCAGCAGCCCCTCTACACATATCAATCTATATGGGTTCTCTCAACTAATTAAAGAACCAACTAGAATAGATGAGAAAACAAAGAGAGAATCCATACTGGACTGGACACTAACCAACTATCCCAAACAAAACTATACAGTAGGCTGCTTCCCAGATGACTTAAGTGATCATCTCCCCACCTTCCTACTCCAGAAACACTCCAATCACCCCAAACCAGTAGTCTACAAATTTGTACGAGATGACCGTAACCTTACCCCACGATACCTAAATACTGTCCTAAGCCACTGCAAATGGGAACCACTACGGACACTCGGTTAGACCAGGCAGTAGACTACTTCAATACAACCTTCTCTAACATCCTTAATAGTCTAGCTCCCAGCAGAAAGATCAGAGTTAAAGCCAACTACGCACCCTGGCTAAATAGAGACACCAGAGCCTTACTAAAAGCTAGAGATAAAGCCTGGAAAATCTGGAAAACTGACAAAACCCCTAGCTCCAGACAATACTATCAACAGCTTAGAAACAAGGCCAAGGCTGAATCCAAAATAAACAAACAAAACTATTTTCTTAGCGCCCAAAGGAAATATTCAAATAGTCCACAAAAATTCTGGCATGCCATTAACTCCCTACTAAAGCCAGGCAAAACCACAACCCCAGAACCCATCTCTACTAACAATACCCTAGACATAGCTTCTCAATTTAATAGCCATTTTACTAAATCCATCTTAACCCTGTCCAGTCAAATAACCAAAAACAGTCTACCTCAGTCACAACCTAACCTATTCCACACCACCCCCTCTTTCAGCCTATCACCTGTGCCCACCTCAACTATCAAAAACCTCCTCCTAAAACTAAAGCCAACCACACTAGCAGCTGATAACATACCTGCTGCATACCTAAAAATGGCTAGTGACTCCTTATCATATCCTGTCTCCATCCTTATCAACCGCTCCATACTAGAATCCTACATAGCCAAACTCTGGAAAGTATCTCGCATCATTCCTCTCCATAAAGAGGTAATTCTTATGAATTCTCCAACTACTGACCTATTGCCATCCTTTGCCCTTTATCCAAAATTCTTGAGAAATGCATCCACTTGCAAGTGATGACATTTCTTAACACACACAATCTACTATCTACCACACAACACGGTTTCTGTCCACATCACAGCACTACCACAGCCCTTTTATCTTTCACTAATTATATAAATCTTCACAGGAATGATAACAAATATGTATCAGCCATTTTCCTAGACCTCTCAAAAGCATTTGATATGGTCTCCCACTCCATTCTACTAGACTCAGTAACATCATTATCCTTCACCTCCTCTACTATAGCCTGGTTCAGAAGCTACTTGTCTGACAGGCAACAATCAGTCCAGTGGAAAGGAACTCTGTCTACACAACTTCCAGCCACCATAGGTGTCCCACAGGGCTCTATACTGGGCCCGCTGTTGTTCTCTATTTTCACAAATAACCTCAAATGCTCTACACAACATGCCACACTCATACAATATGCAGATGTTTCAACTCTGATCTGCTCCACCTCATCTCCCGCCACCCTACATACACTCACTCAAGATACCTTTATCTCAGTAGAAAAATGGATATCTGGGATCCAACTAATTCTAAATCCCAAAAAGACAAAACTGCTACTATTTACCCCTAATAGATAAAAAAACCCTCTCCTTTACCATAACCTCTAATGACGGCACCACCATCTCCCCTTCTAACCACACCAAACTTCTGGGCATTGAAATAGACAATAATCTCCACTTTGATGTTCACATCTCACATACCATAAAACTAGTACACAAAAAACTAGGCTCCCTATACAGGCATAAGTCCTTTCTCTCACAAAAAGCAAGAGTCACTCTTGCACAAAGCCACCTCCTCTCAACTCTATTATACGCAGCACCAATCTTTACCCAAATCAGACAATGTGACCTAGACAAACTAGAATCATGCTACAATAAAATAGCCAAGTTTGCTACTAACTCAACCTATAGAACCCATCACTGTGCTGCACTAAAAGAACTAAAATGTCTTGAGCTACCACAGCTACTTAACTATCACCAGCTAGGCACAGCCTACAATATTCTCAAATATCCTGAAAAAAAACCCTCATTATCCAACCTACTTACTATCTATACTACAAATCGATACCTAAGATCCAGTGAAAAATCTCTCCTCTCCATCACCAAGGCTAACAATAATGCAGGGAAAGTACTCTACTCCCACACCGTTGCCAGAAATTGGAACTCTCTTCCCCTATCTGTGTCCACTGCCCCCTCCACATCCATATTCAAAAACTCCCTCAAATCGCACCTTCTTAGTACATGGTTATGCCCTTGTATCACATAACCCTACCCATACTACTATTAACTCCCCAAATTCCTCTCTGATCACATGCTGCAGCTCTGATCCCCTGTAGGCTTGGTCATCTGAAAGGGTACTTTTAACTGTAGAATCTTACTTGATATATTTTCTTTTCTTACCAAAGTATGACTGACATTGTCTTTTTACCCATGTTCTATATCTTTTACCTGGAGTGTTTTTATTAATTCTTGTTATATTACTATGCTCAGCATACATGATGTAACCTGTTTTGTGTATTATGCTGGATGTACTGTATTTGTATAACTTGATGTTGGAGCTTTTCTCCCCGGGCCTCCGCTGAAAATGGACCTGGTCCAGTCGGAATTTCCCGGTTAACAAATGTAAAATAAATAAATATAACATTAACAATTAACATTCATAAAAATCATTCAATTATGATATACAATTAAAATTTAAAGATATACTTCTATACTTATAAAGCCATTTAAAACAATAAATAAAATAAAATAATAAATAAATCACTTCATATGCATCATATGACGCAACAAATAAAATAACTAATATAACATTCATATTATAATGACATTTACAACAACATATTAAAATGCCACAAAAATATATAAATAGATTTAATGTTTATAGGGTCTCGCTGCCAAAAATGGTTTTAGTGAGACCTTTTCATTCAAGCCATATGCTTTGTGTGCTTGTAGCCTCAATATCCATCGACACTCTACCTCTTCAGTGTAATTCTTTATATTACCAAGTCCATTGTTTTTTTTCACCATTTCCAAGACCGTGAATTTAAAAATATGTGTCAAGCCATTATAAATTACATGTTGCGCCAAAGCATTACTTGTATTCTCTTTATTAATGGCATACAAATGTTCCCTGATGCGTTCTCGTAATGTACTATTGTTTTTTTCTACATAAAAAAATTTACATAACCGGCACTGTGCTAAATAGGCTAAATCCCTTGATTTGCAATCGGCATAGAACTTAAAAGTATATTCACGTCCTGTCACAGGGTGTATAAATCTATCATCATTAGTTATATGAATGCACTGGTTGCAAGATCTGCACGCATGAGTTCCTGACCTCTGGGAAGAAATGCTCTCTTCATTGTTATTTTCATAACATAAAAGCCTTTTTAATGACTTCATATTCCTATAAGTTATATTTGGTCTATAATCTACTAATTCCCTTATTCTCTCATCAGTAGTCAGAAGTCTCCAATTTTTATCAATGACTTCTTTAATCTGCATATTTCTATTGGTGAATGGAATGACCAGTCTATTCTTGTTCTTTACCCTAGAGTATCTTTCATCAGATGTGATGGCTGACCGCCTATGAAGAAAAGGTTTACCCTTACCTATTCTATGCTTGTTACAAAAAGCTAAGGTGTCCTTAATCTCTGTATTGTTATATCCTCTTTCAAGAAAATTCTTAACCAATATCTTCTGCTGTTGTTCATGTTCACCCTCCTGGGTGGTCAACCTGGACGCCCTATATACCTGACTTTTCAGTATATTGGCATAAATATGTCTAGGATGCATGCTGTTACGATGTAACAAATTATTCTTCCAACAAGACTTTCTAAACATAACAGTTTCCATGCCATTAACCCCCTTATTTAATCTAACATCCAAAAATTCAATAGTATTATGTGAATGTGTACATTCGAAGTTCAAAAAATTCGTAGTGCCATTTATATAGGTGACAAAATCATTCAATTCTTCCACAGTACCACTCCAAACGATAAACACATCATCTACAAAACGTCCATAATACTTGATACAGTCATGAAATAACCTGTTACCCAAAACATAGGTGCTTTCCCAATATGCCAACACCAAGTTAGCATATGAGTTAGCACAAGGAGTCCCCATTGCTACTCCTTTCTGCTGTAAATAATAAGTATTATCATGTAATAAGACATTATTGCTCAATACTATGTCTAAAATCAGCATCCATTTCATGACTTGATTATTAGGGATGTCTTTGTCTATGAGTAATAACCTTACATAGTCCATCCCAATACTGTTAGGTATTGAAGTAAATAAGGATTTCACGTCTAGGGTTACCAGAATATCACTTTCTATAATTAACCTAGATAAGTTGCATTCAGCAAGATTTTCAAGAAAATGTTGAGTGTCCCTTAATACTGATGTAATCTCTTCCACAATCGGTTTAAACTGTTTGTCCAAAAAAATCGACATGGGCTCAGTAAGCCATCCAGTTCCCGAGACAATAGGTCTCAGCGGAGGGTTATATAGATCCTTATGAATTTTTGGTAGGCCCCCAAAAGTAGGAACTAACGGCTTCTCCACTAAAAAATACTTATATAAATCAGCATCTATCACGTTGCACAATAAAAGATCATATAGATGACTATGTACATCTTTAATGATCTTATTTAATGTAAAGCCATTCAGATGGCGATAAGTCAGATCATCTGATAGTAGTTGATCTATCTTAATTCTATATGTATCATGGTCCATTACCACGACAGCCCCACTTTTGTCGGCTTGTCATATTATGATGTTATTATTTTTTTGCAAACTTGAAATAGCATCCTTTTCATTTCTTGTCATGTTATAAAAATCTGGTTTTACATCATCTCTTTTGTATATATCTAAAAGGTCACTCTCACATGCACGCTCAAAAGCTTCTAACAATGGATGTAACTGAGGTGCAAATGTTGAAGGTTTCCTAAATACATTCACATTAGCATTAGCATTAACATTGCATGCATCATTACCAAACAACATTTTTAAACTGATGCTTCTGGTAAACATTTTAATGTCTATAATTATGTCCGTAACATCAGTAAAACCAGAAGGTATGAAACTAAGTCCCTTGTTAAGCACAGAAAACTCATACTCAGTTAATTCATACCTTGAAATATTAACCACTAGACCCTGGTGGTGGGTCGTAGTGCTTTCTTCTGTTGTTCGTATACCTCCTCGGTGTTCTTTCTTTCTGTATCTTGTTCTGTGGTGACCACGTTTTCCTTTCGAAATGAGTGATTGGTAATGGAAAAGAAGGGAAACCATTCCCTTTCGTAAAGACATCGCCATCTGGAATAGCTGTTTTTGAAGGAATATCATATACTTTTTTCCTAACATCCCTCATCTGGGGTGAGTCAGAGGCCAGAGATGTGCTTCATGTCATTGCAGGCAGGGCAAGCAGAAATGGCCATAGGTGCTGGACAGCAGCATATGGGTCCATCAGGACTTGTTGTGGCCTAGTGTTTAATGTCCCATTTGACATAATTGCATTCCCCTTCTGCATTCCATTACATGCTTAAATGACTGACATACCTGTTATAGTGCTCAGAAGTTACTTCACAACAATGCAATTGGTTAGGTTTGTATAGTCACAGTCTGTCTTTGTGTAGATGGGTTGAGACCTGTGCTGCATCGGCAGCAGCTTGTATTTTGTAGGTTCTGCTCATGAGCAGGTGATGGCCTGTGCACCAATCTGTGTCACCCACTTGCTACTTGCATCCAGTGCAGCTGTGTTGTCTTTCAATTTGCCAATGCCATAGCAGCACAGTGCTATAATGACGGTCTTCATTTGTGCCTTGCTCCTTTCCCTTGCCTGTTTGAAGGACATTATGGATGTGTGGGGGATACAGCTTCACAGACAGTATGTGAGAATACCTCTCAAGAGAGGACATTTGGAGACTGCCCAGCAACATTAGGAAGAAATCTCCAGAACTGGGTACAGATTGTAAGTCAGTAGTGCTGTTATACACATAGAGGGTTGCTAGTTTAACAGGGTTCATCTGGACATGCATTTTCTGTGTGATGACATCTGAGAGTGATATGCTCATAGGTTCATAGGCAGGTACTAGGCTATCGGCCCAAGGGTCTAAGTAAGCCCAACCAACAAAGTTCCCTGGCTTACACCAACCCAAGAAAGTTAATTTCCTGTGCCTCTGTCAAGCAGAGCCACAGAAGTGATCCCTGGGGTATATTTCCTATTTCCTATCCACTCATCAAATTTTTCTTGGAGTATTAATGAGGAACTTTGCTTGACATAGATGGGTAGCTTGTTCCAGAGTATGGGAAGTCTCTGGGACAGGAATCTATCCCTCCAGCATGTCCTGTTTATTGTGGTGACAAGGTTTAGGTCCCTAGAGTGTGTAGCTCAGAGGGATTGGGATTTCTTTAGGTGTAGCATGTCCAACAGCTCTGGGTTTGACATAGCTTTATATGTTAGGCAGAGATCACCTCGGAGTAGGTGATATGCTACGGAGTAAAGCTGGAGTTTTTTGAGATGGTCAGTGTAGGTCATTTGTTTGAGGCCAGTAATCCTCTTTGTGAGGTACTTCTGTGGCCTTTCCAGCTGCTGCAGATGTCTTGTGAGGTACATTCCAAAAGGGGTGTTGTACTCTATAATGGGTCTAATGAGTGTAGAGTAGAGGGGAGAATTGACCTTTTTTCCTGGATGAGAACCCTTTTGTGATGAGGTGTGCCACGTAGAAGGATTTCCTGACTACTGTGGCAATGTGATTATCAAAGGAGAGACTACTGTTAAGAAGACTGCTGCCTATGTGGTAGTTCATGGGTACAGAGTTTTTTACTAAAGGGGATAACAATGCACTTTTTGGCATTGAGCTTGAGGCCATGGCTCTGACACCAGGCATCTGTCTCAGTGCGGCCCTTCTGTAGGATGTCCACATCATTTGGGGAGTCAACTATAGCTCCTAGTTTGCAGTCATCTGTGAACTTCATTAGCCAAAGGCTGTCTGTGTTAGCCAGTACTTCAGAGAAGTAGATACCAAATAGGAGAGGTCACAGGACTGAACCCTGTGGTACTCCACTTGTCACTGGTTTGAAGTCAGATTTGGAGTCTGCAACTTTTCCAGTGTGGGTTCTGTCAGTGAACCAGTTGGCAACCCATCTTGTGACATAGGGATTTATACCTAGTTTAGTGAGTTTAGCTATAATTCCAGAATGGAGGATGGTGTTGAAAGCCTTGGCGAGGTCAAGATAGGCTGTGTGAACTATCTTACCTTTATCTACGGCTTTGGTGACTGCCTCAAAGAAGTTGACCAGGTTCAGGAGGCATGATCTGCTTTCATAAACCCGAACTGGGTGGGTTCCAGAGTTTGGACATTACCAATGTCTTTGTTTATGAATTCCATGATGATACGTTCCATGGCCTTACAGACCAGGCTCATCAGGCTAATAGGGCGATAGTTAGCAGGATCAGTGGTGGCTCCCACTTTGTGGTGTGGGATAACTGTTGCTGTGTGCCATTCAGTGGGCACAAAGCCTGATGTGAGGCTGTGATTAAACATGGTGCTTAGGTGGGGAGCCAGTTCATTCTGAAGTTCGTGCAAAACGCAGCCTGGGATGTTGTCCAGTCCCATGGATGCTGTATTTTTGACTTTAGAGAGTGATGCTTTTACCTGTGTAGTTGTGATTACAGGGACTCTGCATTCCTCCTGTATAGATATGGGCCCTTTAGGGGGTGAGGGGGGGTAAAGTTTACACTGAACCTATCTGCCAGGATGTTGGCAATATCAGTTGGTTTTGTAATTTTTTTGCCATTGTGCTGTAACTCAGAGCAGATCTCGGTGTTGCCATTGAGAGTCTTGTCATAGCTATAGAATGCTTTGTGGTTGTCCTTAGAATCAGTGGCGATCTTGTTTTCATAGCTAGCTTTGGAGGATCTTATAAGGGATCTCAGCTTCCTACTGAGGCTGACCAGGGAGCTCC
Source organism: Protopterus annectens (assembly GCF_019279795.1). NCBI lineage: Eukaryota > Metazoa > Chordata > Ceratodontiformes > Protopteridae > Protopterus > Protopterus annectens. The sequence goes on along the minus strand of NC_056737.1, from coordinate 1,501,333,235 downwards.
TCCACTAATGGGATTTTACTCTCTTTTGCAACAGTTTCTTCCTTCTGTTGTAGAGTTTGTTTATGGCAGGGGACCACCAGATTGTCTTCCTTTTTTGCAGGGTAGCATCTTGGTTCTGTTTGGGATTGCATGATCCATGCACTCGTGTAAGTGCTTATAGAGTGCATTTGTGTAGGATTCAACAATTGTAACTGTATTGTCCATCTGCATGGATGTCATGAAGTTCGCCACTTCTGTCTCTGACATACCTTTCAACTGTCCTGATGTCCACAGATTGCCCAGGGGTTTGACTGTTATTTTTGGTCTGTACCTCAGACAACATCTGTTTTTGTGGAAGCAGAAGGAGAATGTGAGGACTGTAGTTAGTAACTGCTGACTTCCATTAGTGTTTCAGAATTCATATCCTTCAGGGATGTTATGTTACAACAAAGCCTGTGACACTGTCGACTATTTCAGTTTGTAGCACCATTATGTGATATATGTCCCTCTTTCCAGCCCCCTGTCCCCCAGTATGTCATGTTTTGTCCAGATGTCTTGCAGTAAGAGGTTCAGAGGCCTTTTCATTCACTTTCAGCAGGACCTAGATCTGGAATTTGGCAAACAGCATCACAGATTGATTTGGGATTTACCTCTAACAGCATGCACTGTGGAAAGAGGCCAACACACAGGAGCGGGGTGTGCCTGACATGACTACAGATTGTATATTTAGACCTCTTCAAGCATGTGAATTATCCTTGTTCTGATGAAGTCATTGTCAATGATGAAAGCACTTAACAACTAATGGATTTTGCTGGTGTTTGATTCAAATAAAGTGGAGTTTTCCTTGATGGCTACTGGGTGCATTACTTTTGGTTACTAGGTTCAGAGGTATGTGATATCATTATTTATTGACTGCACTCATGGTATCATCCCATTGACTTAGCAGACTCCTGGGAGTGGTATGCAGCAGTAGCCATGAATATTGTCTCACACCCTGGACATTCTGTGGAAATCTGTACGTATGAGAGTTATGTATGTCTGGCCATTGTGAAGTGACTGCCAAGATTGTGTAGCAGTGTTGTGTGTAGATGTTTATTTGGCTGGGTAGGGAGAGTAGCAGATGTGAGTGTCATAGATCATTTTTCTATCTGACTGTGCATGCTGCTATGACTGCTGGTGGTATATCAGGTGTGTATGTTTGTAGGAGCAGACTGAGAAAGGTCCTTTAACACCTCAAGATTCCCAGTACACTGTGAGTTGGGCCAGTATCTGCCAGTGTATTGTGTGACTGGGAATCAGGATATGTTCATTCAAACAGTCATGCTTTGGGGTACTGGTATGTTGCTGTGACTGTGGTGCAAATGGTGGTGGGTGGACATCTATGCACTACTATCTGCTTTTCCCTGTAGTTCCATCCCCATAGTGCATGATATATTTGGATATACATGGGTAATTGTCCAGAGCTGATTTGGGTTAGTGTCGTGTTGGTCTTACTGTGGTTCAGAAGGTGCTGGGTGACATGGCTGGTGGCTGTCATGGGTTTTTCCATTCTGTTACATGGCTATGGTCATACCTCTCCACTGTCCAGATTTCTAGACACTGTCCTGATGTGTGGCTCATATGTTTTGTCTGTTGGCCACATTAGTTGTGGGTTTCTGAGAAGTCACTAGGATGATGAGAGCATTGACATCAGTAAATAATGACATTCATTTGTGTTTCAGACCTGGAATCTATCTGACATTGTATGTTAAAGCAAACCATGCCACTCTAGCAGACTTCCATGCATATGACAGCCATATTTCACAGATGTCACTATTGTTTGGTCTTTATCCCCCCAGTTTGTCAGGCCTTTTGCAGATGTGTTGCAGTAAGAGGGTGGTTATCTTTAAATATATATATATATATATATATATATATATATATATATATATATATATATATATATATATATATATATATATATATATATTATATATATATATATATACGTATGACTATATATATATATATATATATATATATATAGAGAGAGAGAGAGAGAGAGAGAGAGATTTGGTATCTGTATATATATATATATATATATATATATATATATATATATATATATATATATATATATATATATATATATATATATATATATATATATATATATATATATATATATATATATATATATACGTATACACCAGTACTATGGTTATATAATTTCCCCCTATGTTGAATGACTGCTGTGCATGATATTTTTGTAAAAACATTGCATATTCCTACAACTTGGATGGTGTAGCAGTATGTTGCTGTGATTGTTGTGCACAGGGTCCTAGGTTTCAGACTAGGGAGTGATTGTTTTTTTAATTAATATTAAATTATCAGAATGAATGATAGGCTTGTCAATTAGATGTATAGAATTTAGAAGTTACAGCTCCATGCTCCACAGGGAGGGGTGCTGGTGACAGAAATTTGCAGAGTAGTCAGTGGGTTAATTGATTAGTTTCACTGTACATTGGGAGCAAAATGTAGAGCTATGTATGGGGCAATGTTTTTTTCTTGCAGGACAGATGCCCTTTTTTTAAGGTGAGAATGGGATGCTGGGGAAGGGCTGTAGGTATGTTTGGGGAGGTAGGATGGGTGGAATAGGTTGCATTTTCAGACAGACAAGACAGCAGACAGGGGTGGTATATGACACATGAGGAGGGTAAACACATTTGACAGGGAGGGTCATTGGGAATCTGAAGCCCATGAGCCCCCAAATGGATACAGCGGGACTGAGGTCCCCACCCATGGACAGTCACCACTGGTCCTTCACGGGCCCCAAGGTGCTTGTGCTGAGGGTTGGACAGGAGGGGTGGCCTGCCCTTGGGGTGTGCCATGTGGCCCTCAATCTGGTACAGCTGCCTACATAACTCAGATCAGATGGTGCTGCCACCAAACCCCACACCTGACTGGGGGTGACAGGCTCCTGTCCACGCCCACTCCTGGGGTGGGGGCAGGCCCCATCCCCTGAGGCAGTTCCACCGGAAGGTAGTGCAGGACCAGCGGATGAGAAAGGCCTGGGTTGGGTCCCAGATGTCTTGGGTCCTGGTGCCATGACCAAATGAGGTGGGACAGGAGGACCCACCGGGATCTGCCTTACTAAACATTCTGTGGTGTTGAGGTTTTAAAGAATATGTTGGTTAGTCATGAACAACACATTTCCAGAATAGTTATAACAGCATGCATGGATGCTCCAATTAACCCAATAAAACAGATATGAAACAGTTGCATAGCAAAACAAACACATGCATAAATGGAACAACAGTATGTATCGTAACAGCATGTCAGTAACATTGAAGGCAACAGGCCACCAACAATGGTATTTGAACAACATATGTTAACATGCAACCATTCAAATATATTAACAATAATAGAACACATGTCCCAACATTAGGCGGGGAGTAAAACATACCCATAGTATATGCATTTTAGTATAGATCTAGATGAAGGGTAGAGAAGAGAAAAAAGTCCATTAACAACTGTTTATACTTCTATTTTCCACAACAGTACTGCTCAATACTCTATAGATCTGCTCTCACTTTACATCTGCCTATGGCCCATAGCTTCTGTAGCACAAACATCCCTATTAAACTGTCACCCTGAGATGGTATGGTGCAAACTGTGACAACTCTGGGTACATGCCTAGAGGGGATTTGTACATGGCAAGGTTACATATCTGGCACAGGAGGGGGTACCCTGAGTGCTGTTATGTGAGTGTGCTACTGGCATACTTCAACTGGTTTCCTATCTGTGCCCAGGGTTATTGGCAGCAGTGACCAGTAGCCATGACAATGTGACACTTGAGACACATGTATTAGGAAGAGTACATGTAGTATGTACCTACCCTGCTGTCACTTGCAGGCATGTGGTGGGAAAGTTGAACAGTTGCACCCAGTTTATTACTATACCCTTCAAACAGCTACTACCAACATTTCCTTACTTGTACAACCTGTGGAGAAAATATCTATTAACACTACTTCACTGTTTTACATTTATTCCTGATTCCTTGTGTGTAGATATGCACATATCTTATTACCACTCCCTGGCTTTGAACCATGTCTGGGTCTGCAAAATTAACAACTAAGCTATTTCTCATCTGACTGAGCTACTGGGGATCTGTTGTTACTTGTTTCACTGGTTTCTGCCTAATAGTCTCTTGATTAGACAGTCTGAACTTGTAATCCTATGATGCATGCATGACTGATAGTTATTGTACTGTGCATTAATCCTTTGGATTACTAAAACCTGGAAAGCAAAGGTTAACACAAGACAATGCTGGGTGGAACACACTTTGAAATTTCCACATTACTATTCAGGGTTAAGAGCGTAGTGCAGTATATATTTCACATTTCAGTTATATCTTGTTTTTCAGCTCCAACATCTACAATTTTTCTTACAGATGGTCCACAGAAGAAGCTTAGTTAATGTATGCTGTTACAGACACATTTGCTGTGAAGAACCTGTATACATTCTATTATGTCTATAACAACATACCAGAGTAAACACAACAGTTTTTGTCAGGATTTTTATTTTACATCAATATTAGTCAGTCAAACTTTTTTTATTTATTCAGTTCACACAGTAACAGTATACCTACTAGCAGTATGCAATGTACTCCTTCTTAGCTATTTGAACAATATACTGCAAAATAGATTTGTACTCATCAGCCTGTCATCACAGCCTCAGCAGTCTGTCACCATGGACCTCTATGTTCATAGCCCTGTCTGCTGCTGCTGTAGCGGAGAGGAACAAACATTATGCATACCTGTATATCACATTCTCAGGCTAGTATTTGCTACAAACTGCTTGATAGTGATACTTACTCACTACCAGAGCATTCCATGCCCATGCAGCTTGGATACACTGGGCCAAGAGTGCCCCCTTTGTCCACTTTAGGTCAGCATTGTGGTTCTGTACCTGGTCACCAGTTCAGGGGATACCAGTAGCACTGGTGAGATCATGTGTGAGATGGTCCCAGACCTCCATTTTGTATTGTGAGCCCTGGTACTAGCCCTGCAGCAGTCTCTCATCATAGTTTTCAATAAAGAGTCCAACCATGACCCTGGACTCCTGAATGTTCCAGCACTGCTCCCGATAGCTCGGTCCCTCTCCAACACCAGATATGTTCCTGCAGAGATCAAGCTAAACAGGTTATAGCTGTATTATCACCTGACTGGTTTAAATAAGGCCATATTCCAACCTTTTGCCATCACTGGACCATTTTGAAAATGCTGAGCAGAGTTTAGTAACACACAAACCTGCTAAGCTGGGTTGAACAGTGTTTAAAGGGGTAATTGCTGAGCAAATTGCAAATCCACTTAGCTAAGCTACCTGCTGCTTAACAATCACGTGTAAGCTATGCTAGAACCTGGTAAGCATAGCTGCGCATTGCTGACCATTGATCACTTTTCATTTAAAAAAAATATCAGGATAATGGCTTCATTTAGTAGGTGTATATGATTTACTTCACATGACATCCCTCTATGTGCTTTCATTAGATTAGCAAGGGGTATGACTATACTGTATGGGACACTTGTGTATACATGGGTGATATCACATGTTATATGTACTCATACTTCCATTTTACACCAGCTACACTACCCTGGTTGACAAAAAAACAGTTACTAAATAACTTAAGTTTAAAAAAATAATTTTAACACTGCTTTCTCATATATAAATAACTTGCCTGTCTTGGTACTTGAACCATGAACGCCTGCATGCTAAGGCGGGACTCTAACTACTAAAATAACCAGGTTAGGAATTTCAGCTGTGTATATATTTTTATTTATCACCTACGGGATGTTTAAGCAATGCTAAGCAGAGGGCCATAACGCGCACACCCACTTAGCTATGGTTAAACATTCCTTAGCATGTAAAAAAAGATTTATTATATAATTATTATATTATTAGGTTATATAGTGAGTATTATGGTTTTCTGACAAGTCATTGAGGACTGCAGTCAGGACATAATGGCATACATTTCACTTTCAGGCTTCTGTTCTTCGGAAATCCATGCTAATGCATGACCTGTTTTCTATCAACTTTCTAATTTTGTGAGGGCAATATTTATGTACTGTCCCTTTTTAGTACTTTGCCCCCCCCCCCCATTATTTGTGCCCTTGTCCACATGGACTGCTGTCAGGGAATAATGGCATACATTTGAGTTTCAGACTTCTATCCTTCAGAAATTCATGCTAATGCATGACCTGTTTTCTATCAACTTTCTAAGTTTGTGAGGGTAATATTTAAGTACTGTCCCTTTTTAGTACTTTGACCCCCCGCCCCATTATTTGTGCCTTTGTCCACATGGACTGCTTTAGTAGGTTGCGAGGTGTCATACAGCACTTTTACAATGCATGTGGTGTGTTACAGAACCTGTCACACACCCCCTGCATTGGTTTCCTGTTGCTGTATGTATTTCAGTGTCCGTGGACACTGAAATGATCATTTATTTCATTTCAGTGTCCGCGGACACTGAAATACTGGCATAATATTAGAGAAATTCTCTAATATTATGCCGGATCAGGTTTAGAAAGTGCAGTACGGCACTTTCTGAGTACAGGAGGCATATTTGTAGTCCATGCACTACTTAAACAAGCCTCCCTACACTCGTTCATGCTTCATGTCTGTTTAGCCTTAACAGCAGTGCACCTTCATGAATATGCAAGGCCCGCTGCTGCGGCTACATGGACACAAACCACTCCATTCAGGAATAGCACTATTCCTGCCCTGAGTTTATTGAATCCAGTGGTGTAGCTTTCAGATCTATCTTTTTCATCTGATATGTTCTACAATCTGTATGCAGATGACTTCGGATTAGGTAAACTGATTACATGTGTTACAGGCAGGGCATGTCTGCAAAAGAACTTGACTAAATTGACCGTTTGGGCACATGAGAATAATATGCTGATAAATACATCAAAAACTAATCATATCTGATTTGGGAGACATAAACTAAAATGTGAATATTTGATAATGTACACAGTGATAGATTCATTTAAGGACCTGGATATATGGCTAGATCCAGGTTTGAGGGTTTCTAATCATATCAACCAATTGGTTAATGATAGTTATAGAACTATAGTTTGTAAAAAAAATCATACAGTCTAGGAAATCAGAAATGATGAAGTCATTGTTTGTTAGTTACATTAGACCCAAAGTATGGAATACCAATATGGAAACTTATTAGAAAACAAGCATGAGTAAACTGGAAAATGTACAGCAGAAATATATGAAGGGCATCCATGAATGTGAAAATATAAGTTATTATGGAATGCTAAAATATCTGGAGTTGTACAGTGTCTCATATCAATATTTAAGAGGAGACCTCATTCAGGTATCCAGGGTATTTGGAGACGACTTCCTCTGGGAATGACTGGGGTTACTAAAACGTAGTAGAGAATCACCAGAAACTTATGTAGAAGATTCTATTGAAATCATAAGTGTACTGATTCATTTTCTGAGAGACCAGTTGATACATGAAATAGACTACCAAATTACACTAAATCAAGCACTAATTTATATGTTTAAAGAACAGCCTGGACACTTATTAATTAAGGGAACAGCTATTTTGGGTTTATTGGTAGGCTAGAAAGGCATTAATGAAATAGTTGTATGTTTGTATGTTTGTATGTTTGTTTGTATGTATGTATGGATGTAAGTAACTGACAGAATGCTTCCACCCCAGTAAAACTTATGTTTTTCCATTTTGCAGGTTGGGAAGACAGAGCCAGTAATCAGGCACAGCTGTATAAGCAGTGGAGGGAGATGTGTGTGCCCTAACTGGAAACACTAATTTCCCCAAAAAGCAATCATATCACTGTTAACCACTTTTGCTTGCAGAATCAGGCAGACTAATATTAATGCAAAACTACCCATAATACATGTGCAAGTAACTGCAATAATCATTAATTTCATGTGAACAACATTTTAGATGTATTGCAAAATTCCACTGTTGAGTTATAAACAGTGTGTTTGAGAAAATATTTTATTTTTAATCACAACCTAAATGACAGACATATCTGTTTCAGTCTCATGCTGCTTTTACCTGTGTTGAGTTGCATATAAGTTATTGCTTCTCTTGAAAAGCAGTTGCTAGCAAATGTAAATGTTTAGAGGTGTTTACTGACTACTGTGTTGCCAGTAGTCTGCCTATTCTATTGCTGAATAGTTGTCTACCTTTATATTGTCTGTGACGATGATGGTAGATGATTTCTAGCATGTGCTTCTGTAGCAAACAACTGTGTTGAATTACTTAACACAAAATTGACAACATTTTTCTATAATTGTTGTGTACAAACCCAATCCTGTCTGTTTGTTAAATATCCCCTGATCAGCAGTACAGAGTTTTTATTAATCAGATGCATAGATAAGACTAACTTCAAATGCTGGTAGTGACAGTTATTTTTATATTTTTTGATGATGGACATTGTGTGGAATAAACTATATTGGTATTTATCATGCTCTTTCACTGTGTTTATGATTGCCAAGTTTAGCTGAGATGTTGTACTGAATTCTAATTCTCTGATGATGTGATGTCAGTCATTGACCACGTAGCATTTCTCATCTCATTTGCATATACCTATTAATTTTTCACCTGCTTGTTCTTATTATTATATATGTTTAATAAGCATCTAGTATTAATGGGATGCCCAAATGAAACCTTAGTTGCACAAAAACATCAGTCACACTTGATCTTAGCTCTGCTTTGGACATCTCAACTCAATTGTGTCAGGCACACATACAAATAATGCATCATGGAAATGCATGTGTTTCTGACAGACTGTCTGCATAACCATGATGGAAGGTATAGGTTTTATATCACAGCGCTTATTCAAAATGTTATGCTGTCAGTGTCACTGTCAGCTTATAGAGTAACAATTGCTTTGAATGTAGGCATATGTCACTGTTGCATACCATACTGTCATGCCATGCTTACCTTGATGTGTCATTATATATGTGTTCTGCTATTGTAGATATTTGTTTTTCAGGCATACTGATGGCTGTTTTATACTTAACAAGTAATAACAGCATTTTCTTGGATAACCAGTGTATTGCATGACAGGTAATACACTGAAGTAAATTAAGGATACTCTGTGGTAGACATAATGCCCCACACCTGGCCTTCTATTGATATCAGCCACATGCAATGCATGCATTGATAATAGGACATTGAGGAATGTTGCATGATCCTGACCATACACATGTTACCTGCAGTTATTTCTATTATACAAATTATGTAGACACATCATGGCCACATTGTTTGATAAGTATGCTTAAATGATACCTGTAATGTATTGTGATATACTTTCAGCAAACATATCACAGTTAGTGTTCTATTTGTTGCATGTTAACAGCATAAGATATGTCTTTTTTACTATTCAGGTGGCCATCGAATAGTGTTCCATGACAGAGATATATTGCACCTAAATGTAGGATTGACAATGTTTTTTTACATTGTTATGTATGTAAATGCCTTTCCTCACATATGTTGTTACAGTTACATATGGTCACACATTACTTTGATGTGACATAATGATCCATTTCCACCCAAAGCTTATGGCAGTTTGGTTAGGGGATGTATTCCTAAATGGAGATGTACATGGATTCTGTATAATGTTTTTTTTTGGTTTAACCTTGACAGAGTATGTTAATTGGATGATAGAGGAGACAACATGCTAGACCCTTGCCAAGTGACTCAGAGTCAAAGGACCTTGCGGATGATGGGATGGATGATGATGACAGACCTGGACCTGCATGTGCCATCATTCCTGCTGCTCACCATCAGAGATATTAGCCATCATGACAGGGAGATGATTTACAGGACCAGATCCAGGAGATGATGAGGGATATCTTTCAGTTGCAGATAAGGGAACTGACAGGGAATTTCTTTCAGGACATGGCATGGGCAATGTACGATTCTTTCTGGGAGATCACTATAGAGGTCATTCATGATGTTCGACCCCCATTAGGGTGGGCTGTCAGGTCCATAAGCATTGTTTGTGTGATCCAGTTTTGTAATGTTGTCACCATGGTGTGTGAAGTTTCACAAAATGGAATGTATAGGCACAATTGTGCAGACATAGCATATTGCTGACATGCTTAGCTGATATGACTCTGACAATATGCCACTGATATCATGTCACAGGTGACATTAGATTACACATGATATATGACACCATGTGTTAAGCAATTACATTTACATGATGTGCTGTACTGAATGCATACATTGTTTCGTAAGGGTAGGGGTATTCCACCTTAATTTTATGTGTATGTGTATACTCCGATCAGTGTAGTGCAGCATAGTATTAATTCTAATACACTGTCACCCTGTATGTGACAGGCCTGACTGTTGCAGTTACAATGATGCAAGTGAGACACAATTGTACTAATTGTATTGTCCCACCATCACCAAGAGTGGAATGACAGCACTCAAGAAATGTATTATTCACATATTTTCACATAAGATGGTGAGCTTGGTCCATTTCCTTTATTTTCGCATAGGTTCATAGGTTCATAGGTTGGTACTAGGCTATCAGCCCTAGGGCCTATACAAGCCTAGCCATAACAATTCCTTGGATATTTCTTCCCACAATATTTACTTCCCTGGACCCCTGTCTAGCACGGCGACTGATGTGATTCCCGGTGTGAATTTCCTATCTCCCATCCAGTCATCAAGGTTCCTTTCAAAGAGGGCCAAGGATCACTCTGCTTGACATGTATGGGCAGTCTATTCCCAAGTATGGGGAGTCTCTGGATCAGGAACCTATCCCACCAGCATGTTTTGTTCATTGTGATGACAAGGTTTAGATCCCTGGAGTGTGTGGCTCTGAGGGATTGGGATTTCTTTAAGTGGAGCATGTCCAACAGCTCAGGGTTTGACATGGTCTTGTATGTTAAGCAGAGACTGCCTCTGAGTAGACAATATGCCACAGAGTATAGCTGGAGTATTTTTAGATGGTCAGCATAAGGCATCTGCTTTAGACCTGTGATTCTTTTAGTGAGGTATTTCTGCGGCCTTTCCAGCAGTTGCAGATGTCTTGTGAGGTACATACCAAATGAGGCATTGTACTCTATAATGGGTCTAATGAAGGATGAGTACAGTGGGACAATGACCTCCTTTTTTCTGGATGAAAAGCCCTTAGTGATGAGGTGTGCCACATAGAAGGATTTCCTGACTGTTGTGGCAATGTGGTTATTGAAGGTGAGACCACTGTCCACCTGTGTCCCTAAGTCTCTCATCACACTTTCAGTGTTTAGTGTACTGCCACCTATGTGGTAATTCATGGGTACATGTTTTTCCCAAAGGGGATAACTATACATTTCTTGGCATTAAGCTTGAGCCCATGGCTCTGGCACCAAGCATCTGTTTCTGTAAGGTCCTTTTGTAGAATATCAACATCATTTGGGGATTCAATAATGGCTCCCAGTTTGCAGTCATCTGTGAACCTTTTTAGCCAGAGTCCCTTAGTGTTGGCCTGTACTTCAGAGAAGTAGATGCCAAACAAGAGCAGTCCCAGGTCTGAACCCTGAGGTACTCCACTTGTTACTTGTCTGGAGCTGGATTTGGAGTCGGCTACTTGTACAGTCTGGGTTCTGTCAGTAAGCCAGTTATCAACCCATCAAGTGATGTAGGGATGTATGCCCAACTTAGTAAGTTTATCTAGGACTTCAGAGTGGGGAATGGTGTTGAAGGTCTTGGCGAGGTCCAGATAGGCTGCGGGGACTGCCTTACCCATGTCCACAGCTCTGGAGACTGATTCGAAGAAGTCAGTCAGGTTCAGGAGACAAGATCAGCCCTTCACAAACCCAAACTGGGTGGGTCCAGTGTTTGAAGGTTGCCAATGTCTTTGTTTATGAGTTCCATGATAATGCATTCCATGCCCTTGCAGATCAGGCTCGTCAGACTGATTGGATGGTAGTTCCCAAGATCCAAGGTGGATCCCCCCTTGTGGAGTGGGATAACTGTAGCTGTGCACCACTCAGTGGGCATGAAGCCTGAGGTGAGGCTATGATTAAACACGACACTTAGGTGAGGTGCAAGTTCATTTTGTAATTCATGTAGTACACAGCCTGGGATGTCATCTGGTCCCATGGATGCTGTATTCTTAGCTTTGGAGAGTGCGGTTTCTACCTGTGTGGCCGTGATTACCGGAATTTGGCAATCTTTTGGTATTGAGATGGGCCATTTAGGGGGTGAGAGGGGGGTGAAGTTGGCACTAAATTGTTCTGCCAGGATATTGGCAATATCCTTAGGATCAGTATATTTAATGCCATTCTGCTGTAGCTCAGAGTACATCTGAGCATTGCCATTTAGATTATTGACATAACTAAAGAATGCCTTGTGGTTTTCTTTGGAATCTTTGGCAATTTTATTTTCATAACTAGCTTTGGAGGATTTTATGAGGGAGCTTAGCTTCTTACTGAGTCTGGTAAGGGAGTTTTTTGCATCCTGGGATTTTCCTCTTTTCTGCAACAGTTTCTTTCTTCTGTTGTATAGTTTGTTTATGGCATGAAACCATCATATTGGCTTCATTTTTTTGGAGGAGAGCATCTTGGTTCTATTTGGGATGGCACGATTCATGCATGAGTGGATGTGCTTGTACAGTGCCTTAGTGTAGGATTCAGCAGTTGAACTTTCAGCTCCCGTCTGCATGGGTGTCATGAAGTTTGTCACTTCAGACTTGAGTAGCATGAAGTTGGCTTTGGAGAAGCTTCTTACGGCGGTTTCCTTACTGGGGAGTGGGGGTGGGATGTGGATGTCAAGGGTGATTTGCTTATGGTCAGACCTGACCAATGAGGGGGTGACCACTAGTGTGGAGCATCTATCTCCCGTGTTGGTAATGACCAGGTCTAGGACATTGGAGGCCCTGGTGGGTCAGTGGATTAGTTGATCCAGGGCATTAGAATTTATGAATTCCAAGAACTGTTGGGAAAAGGTGTTGGTACCTGAGTAGTTTTCCCAGTTAATGGCAGGGTAGTTGAAATCACCCAGTATTAGGGTGTTTGGTTGTGTCTTAATATTTTCCAGTATGTTTAGAAAGGTGTAGTGAGACTCTTGGGGCATGGTGGGGGATCTGTAGCTAGCTACAATTTGGATTGCAGTCTTACCTAGTTTTAGTTGCACCTAGAGAATTTCAGATGCGTTGTGTTGGGCAACTAGCCTGGAGGTGTAAATATCCTTGGTGGATATGGACACTCCTCCACCTTTAGTGTTTTGGTCTTGGTTTGGTGGCCAAGTAGTGTGGTAAGAGTTGTAGCCTGGTATTTCAGGGGTGCTATCTGGACCCTTGAACCAGGTCTCAGTTACTGCACAGATTTCAATGTTCTCCATTTTTAGGAGTGCCTCGAGAGAGTGCATTTTGAGGTTTAGACTTCTAGCATTGAGTAGCATTACCTTCAGATTTTGCATGCTTGTATCTGTTACAGTGGTAGTTTTGTTCTTTGAACCTTGCCTAAAAAAGGCACTATAGGGGTGGCAAGAGCTTTAGCCAGTAACCTGAATCCCAGGGATGACAGGTGCAGACCATCTCTGGCAAAGCATCGTGGTTTGTTGATCATGTCATCCCAGGCAGACAGATACTGGATCCCCTTTGAATGACACCAAAATCTTAGACAATTGTTGAAGTCAATCATGTTGTCCTTATACTGTGGTATCATTCTGGGTGAAGGCAGGATGCTACTCAGGGCTAGGGTCATACCTGCCTGGGCCACATGATCTGAGAGCTATTCCATGTCTCTTTTCATGTAGTACAGGGGGGTACGTCTTAAGTCATTCACTCCAACATGGACAATGACAGAGTCATATTTGTACCTGTTGTGGAGTGACTTGAGTTCATGCATTATGTGGCGGATCCTGGCACCCATCAGGCAAATGACTGTAATTTTCTCCTTGTTCAGCCTGGTGAGTGCGACATCAGTGTGCCTGACTATAGAGTCACCTATGACTAAAGTGTAGGGTACGTTGTCTTGCAATAGGAGCTGTTGTTGGGTGGCACACTGGTGTTGTGAGCTATGTGTCACTTTGGTTGTGACTGGTGTTTGTTTGCGTTTCAGCTTCGGAGGTCCTTCCTGCTTGGGCAGGTTAATGTTAAGGGCCTCCGCATATGTGGGTTTACTGCTGCTATCTGTGGGTGTTGATGGTGTGTGTTTTGAAGGGCTATGTGTTGCTTGAGGTGTAGTGCATGTGTTAACTTTCTCCTCTTGACAGTCTAGCACAATACTGGCTGGAGAGAGCTTTGCTTCCAGTTTTATGTAAGTGCATCTCTTGCAGGTTGTAGTGTTGAGTGCTAGGAGGAGATGGTTGTCTGTGTACATGAGGCAGTTGCCGCATTGCCCCAGTATGCCCAGATTCACCAGGTGGACAGGCGACATCACTGGAAACTGACCCTTGGACATGTCTGTTTAGGTGCTTTAAGTAAAGTACAAGAGCTGTTTTCCCTTACCTTTGCAAGGTACTTTGCAATTATAGGCTGTTTAGTGCCTACGATTAATGTCTCCTTATTAACAAGGAGAGTTGAGTGTTTGTATCAGTTTAAGGCTTTCTAGTGCTTTCCAGCAGGTTCTAGAGCAAGTGCTAGTTACAGAGGTTCAGATTTTAGTGCTACTACTGGGAAACCAGGTAGTTCTAAGGGAAAATTTGAAGAGCAGACTTTCTGGCACCTGGAATAGTTTAACCGTAGCCCCGCTGTGCTGCATGATGTGAAAAATGCGCAAACACAGGCTTTTTTTAAGCCAGAAAGTTGAAAGGGATAGAAATCAGCCCAAAATGGCTAAAATAATGATTTCAGATCTGGAAACTACTCCTCTAGTGTTAGACAGGCAGTAAAATGCTCACCACTCCCACTGGTAAGCAGTAGGACTTCCCTCTACCACAGCAAGGTCTGGATAGCTCTAAACACAGAAAATAAAGTCCTGAAACCAGCAAAGCCTGGGATCTGGATTTTACTAGCTAGGAAATGCGGGAAATGAGCAAACAATATAGTATTTTTATCCATGTTTATGTATTGCACCCATTTCTTTCTTGGTTGTTGCGGTCTTACGTCTAACAACATCCAGGCATTGCCCATGTGATTTGTGTAACATTGTGTTGTCATGCTGTCACACTGGCACAGTATTTATTTATTTATTTACTTATTTATTGCCTTTTCTTTACCAGGATAGTCCAAGTGACACACAAGGCCCATTTTCAGTGGACACTTAAAGAGAAAACCCCTTTAGAGTTACAAATAATTGCAAAAATTGCAAAGAATTTACAGAGAGAAAAGAATCAGGTTCTTAAGAGTAGAAATAGTTTTTTTTAATCATCCATTGGGTAATACAGTCAATTCAGAGGTTAACACAATTTGATTTCTGTATGAGTGTCATACAATAATAAACAGGTTGCATTTACATATACAGCAATATACAAATTTCATTTACAAAGGAGCAATGAAAAGCAGTATACAGTTATAAATATATATAGGATTTATTTATATTTACAGGGTAAGGTAGAAGAGCTGGAAAGTTAGAGGCTGGTGATAGTCTAGAGATCTGAGATAGAAAAGGAGAGAGACAGAGACTGTCAGTCAGGGTGTGACCAAGACCAGAGCCAGGAGGAGTTTAGGTGCTATTTTAGGTTGTGCTTAAAGCTAGGTGCACAGCTGTCCTGTTTTAATGAGATAGGCAGAGAGTTCCACTCTCTGGTGACATAGGATGAGTATAGTGAGTCTCCAGTTGTGTTACGGGATAAACAACTTTGGGTGTGGCATGTATTGGCATGTATTATGCCATGCTATATCACATCTGAGTGAATGCTCTTCATTGGCATTTATCATTTACATAATGAATATACAGTCATTTTTTTGTTACTGTATCCTAGAAAGCGAAACAATGCATACTGTTTCTCATTCTAAGTTATAGTACACTATGCATGATCATATTGACACAGATGCCCATATTTAAGGATTTGGCATATATCTACAATGATTTATATACATGTACATGTATATGTATGTATGTAAAATGATTGAGACACAAATGGCCCTTGTACATTGGAAATGTGTACATTCAGTTCTTCCATTTTCACATGCATAACTGCGAGTCATACATGGACATTGCTATATATTTGTCTTTAAGGGTGCTTGTTGCACCTGTTCCATTTCATTGTTATGACATTATACATGTGTATAGTATAATGAATCTTATGTTGAGTCCCTATGCATTTTGCTGTTTACTTGCTGCACATTACTGTTTTGTGCAATATGTATACAGACATGTTTAGAGCACCCAGCTATGCTGTCTACCACTATGAGGTACACTAGTACACTAGTCATTCACTTCAATGTGCTTTGAGTGGACTTCCACACCACTCTGCGTGGTGAACATATGTATGTGCAATGTGTCCCTTTATATTCAGTTGTACAGCTTTATTGTGTGCCTGTTTCATTTGCTTACATTTCCTTACTGATGTGGACCTCTGTTGTCCACTTCCCTCCCCCACTTTATGTTTGTCATATATGGTGCACATATGCATAGCATATATTTAATGTCCTCTACATTGCCATGTAGTTTCACTGTTAAAATAATACCTTGTAGAATGATTTTGCCATTATATGCTTACAAGGCATATGCAGGCAAGGTCATTTTTCCTGTTGTACTTGTGTTTTGAGTACTAAACATAATTTTAAGTTTACTTTAATCCTAGGCACAAGCTGGCATTCTTTATCTAACATTATGTATGCCTTAATTACTTATTGTTATTCCATGGCATTGCTGTGTGTATGTGTACTGACTTTCTTTCTGATTGGATTATATTCATTCAATGCAGGTTACATGTATACAACAACACATCTGTGTTTCCTCTGACATGGCATATGTCTTTTATATATCTTTCACATATGCAGTCCATTTTATACATACTTAGGTTGTGTACATGTGTTGTGTAATGCACACTCCCATACTTGGTTTGCTATAATACTTCTATTTGGCATTGTGCTTGTTTCTTGCCTTTCACTTGCATGGTTGGATGTTCTAATCTATCCTCTGCTTGCCTTCTCCTGCATTCCCCTGGCTGGATTTGCTTATCTATGCTGAAACTTGGCTTACACTTGCACTGCTGACAGACTTTATTAGATTCAATATCCACTATGTACTGCAATCCCCATTTATTTCTCTACTACCAGAAGTTATATGGCTTCAGGTATGACTCTCACATAGCTCACAACATCTCAGCATTACTAATGCATAGGTACATCTATATTTCTACATTGCACCATGGCTGGTATGCATCCCTGCCCTGTTTGTCAATTTTCCTTCAATCGTGTTGTACAGTGTGCTGCCTGTGTAATTTACGTCACCTTAAAGCTTTTTTCCAGTCTTTGCCTGCCATGTATTGTGATAGTTTTATATGTTTATCCTTGCTGGTTTTATCTCATTCTCCTCTTTCCTTGCCTTTTCAATTCTTTCTTCTTCTTCTTTCGGCTTTTCCTGGTTAGGGGTCGCCACAGCAGATCAACTGTCCGCTCATAATTGGCAGTGGAGTTTTAAAGTGTTGAGTTGCCATCCTGACACCCAACCTTCCACAGAAGGCACACACACACACGCACTCACATCTAGGGCCAATTTAGAGTGTCCAATCCACCTACAGCATGTCTTTGGGATGTGGGAGGAAACCGGAGCACCTGGAGTAAACCCACGCGACCACAGGGAGGACATGCAGACTCCACACAGAAGGCACCCCAGCCGAGGATCGAACCAGAGAACCTCTTGCTGTGAGGTGACAATGCTAACCACTGCACCACCACGGCCGCCCGCCTTTTAAAAAAAAAAGGGATGTATTCCCAGAAAAAAAAATACCCATGTCCCTCTGACTATTCCTGAGATTTTCCTATTTCAGCATAACTGTTATACTTCCCTCTCCATCACCCTTACCACACATCTGCTTTTCAATTTCTGTATGTCCCTCTGGATGTGTATGTGTGTTACTTATGTTCCCCACATGGGTCCCAAAATCATTATTGGCGACTGTTAGCCATGGCAAAGTAGCCATGATTGCCCTAAATCCTTAGTTATTTTCTATATGGAACTTTGCAGATTCTACTGGATTCCATATATTATAATGAATTTATACACACACACACACACACACACACACACACACACACACACACACATATATATATATATATATAGATATAGATATGTGTGTGTGTATGTATGTGTGTGTGTGTGTGTGTGTGTGTGTGTGTGTGTGTGTGTGTGTGTGTGTGTGTGTGTGTGTGTGTGTGTAGATAGATAGACAGACAGATAGATAGATAGATAGATAGATAGATAGATAGATAGATAGATAGATAGATAGATATAGTTATAGATATATATAGAAAGAGAGAGAGAGAGACAGGGAACAGAGAAATAGATATCTATCTATATGTATATATAGATGGATAGATATCTGTTTAAACATTATGAGAAAATCTGTAATTGCAAAAATGTTTCACTTGAATGTTGTTGCACAACATCCATAGGTGTTTGCAATTATTTTTAAATTAGTGGATGGATTGCTGCAGATTTGTCTCCATTTATTGATTTCATTATATTTACGTTGTGGTTGTATAATTTCAGTTGATGAACATTGATAATTCATGCCTGCTTTATGGACCACTTATCTGGACTCATACAGATTTGCCACAACTGCTTGTGAGAACACCAGCCTTGCTGGATATATTTGTTTTGTGCTGAGTTATTCTATGTACACTACAGCATATTAGTATATTACTTCTTTATCTGCAACATTTTAGAGGAACTCGGTGAAATGTGCTAGATTCTGCAAACTTTATGGAATCTGGACCAATAGGTTTCAAAGTTTCAATAAACCGATACACATGAAATGAATGAGAACACAAACACATATCTTAAAAGTGATATCTAATTAAATGACTGATTAAACTTTATTATTTATGTTGAAATAAAATGCTGCGGTGGTGGTGCTGCGGTAGCGTTGTCGCCTCACAATAAGACGTTGCCCTGTACGATTCTCAGCTAAAGCATCTTCTGTGTGGAGACATGCGTAAATGGGCGTACCTTCGTTGAAGGTTGTGAGTCAGGGCTGGCAACTCGGTACGTAAAAATCTGCTGCCAGTCATTAGCGGACCGGAGTTCCGCTGTGGCGACCCCTAACCGGGGAAAGCCAAAAGATACAACAACATTTATGTTGAAATAAAATTTCATCCATTCATTCAGTCATTTATTTCTTTGAAATCGTGTGGTGAAGATTTAAGTAAGGCACCCTTTAAAATCTGACAAATTATATAATGTAAAGCTATTTATTTTTGGAAAGTGAATGTTGCTTTTCTATTAGTATCCTTCTGCATGCTAATCTACTGTTATTTCTCTGTTTATATGTTAGATGGCATAAATCCCAGTTGTATTTAAGTATGTTACAATATATTTCACACTGTGCCAATTGCATTGTATAGTTTTTTACAACAGAACAACAGCAGCTCAATATGAATAGTGTAGTTTCCAGACACTTTATGGATTTTTAATAACTCAGAACTGCAAGAAATATATCCTTATTAGAATGGGATAAACACTTCTGACATAATTATTTTAATGCCTTAATTTAAAATGCGTTCTTTCTGCTAGTTTAATGTAATTTAATTTCTAAGAGGCTGCATATATAACTTTCTTTAATAATTGGAATTTTCTATTATTTTAATGTTTTTAAATTTTGTATCTATTTTTTGGTGAGGTCTTCATAAATTGTTTAGAATCTTGACTTTATGGGTTCTTACTATGCAACATGTACCGAATATTTGTAGTGTTGCTGATTGAATAAGGTCCTGATAGAGCCATCACAACAATCAAACAAATAAATAAACAATACTCAGATAAATAACTAAATGGATAGAACAGATAAATAGATAAATGAAATCTCATATATTCACAAAGTAATATGCGTATGCTCGATCAAAATTAATTCATTCTACACTATTAGCAGTAGTTCTCTGACAGAACAATGCTGTAGAAATGGCCTCTAAAAGTGTTGTGCATTGTACTCCAGATTGGTTGGTAGACTGCTTATTTGTTTATTTTGTTAATCGCATTAATAGTTTGATCCAAAATGAATATTCTGCTGGTACATACTGTAAGAGGAAAGAAACTACAGAAGCAAATCTCATAAATATATAAAACCACATTTTACATGTACACATGCATATAATTAGAGAAGTGAAGCATCAAAAGAAAAGACTAAATGGCGTTATATAAACATGTTAAATTTACATTTCAGACCTATGGACATCTTCATTAACAGCCAAAGGGAAAGCATATTCATTTAGTATGGAAAGCAAAACAAAGAAAAATTTACCAAGGAAAAGTAGACACTGAAGAAGGAGGGAAAACAAATAATGGGAACTGTGAGCTGTCATAAATGTTTGACTAATGTTCCACATTAACTAGTAAAGTAGAACATTTTGATATATGATGAGATTTATTTCATCTAAAGATTTTGTGCTTTCATGCAGACCAGCATATTTTGTTTTTATTTTTTTTTCAATTTAATTTCATTAATTAATTTGTTTATGTATTTATCTGTTTATTTATTTTTTAATGTTATTTTGAAGAGACTATAGTTCACGTGAGGTTTAATTTCCAGGAAATTGATTACAGGCATTAGTCATGATCATGTGTATTAAGTCTGTTTATGTGTTTCTAAAACAATGGATCATTGATGTGATATGTGAACAAGATTTATTTCTTCTTAAGGTAGAAGCATATGAGTGAAGGGTGGACATTGCTCAAGCTGCGGTAGCTGAAGAAATAATGTCATATTATAAGTAAACATTTTGCATTATTCAGAGTACTGCAATTATCCTTCATTTTTATGGCTAACTACATGAATCTATATATTGTTTACAAAAAATTAGCAAGTCATGAATGTTATTGGTTGCCCTGTTAGCATCCAGTAAAATCCTTTTTGCATTCCATCTAAGGCATCAGCACCACCAGTGTGTATCTGAAAGAGCCTTAATACAGAGGAACCTGAAAAAAGCAATGCACCATTTTGTTGATATTGAGCATTACTTGCTCTACATGCCTGCTGTTGAAATTCCCTCCCACCTTTTTTTGCAGGCAGTTATATATCAAAAATAGGGCTGGGTTTTTTGAATTTTAGCTTGACATACTAAGCTCATTTGTGCGACATCCAGCAACAAGCAAGGTGTCCGAGATTCAGAAAGCACTGTAACATGATATGGCCAGCTTGAAAACAACAGTTTGCAGAATTATATGCAAATGACCATATAATGAGTCATGTTGTATGCTAATAAACTAAAAAAAAACATGATTGAGTGATTCAGAAATGTAGAAAACATACTCAAACATGTCAAGTTGTCTTTAGTTTTTAATTCAGCTATATGCTCATATTTAGCCAACAGAAAATTTTGAAATTTGTTAGGGGTTGCTGAAGCTATTGCAAACCTGTATCTGCAAAAAAGATTTGATAAAAGGTGCTGCTACTGATCCTGACAGACATTGCCCCAAAAGGTACAGGGTTTTCAGATCATGTGTAAACTACCATGAGCTCCATGAAATAAAAATAGTGGACAGCCACACAGAGGACAGGGACACCATATAGCAAACAGTGAATATATGCTGCTCCCTCTACAGCCATGTGGGATTCCTGAAGAACACATCTCAGCTAGTACCAAGATATGTGTAGCTTTACATATTTTAGCTACACAACTATTCAGTGACCTACAGTGGACACGGTTAGGGCTTCACAGCCTTCTGTCTCAACTGGCTTACTGACAGAACGCAGACTGCAAAAGTAGCCAACTCCAAATCCAGCACCAGACAAGAGACAAGTGGAGTACCTCAGGGTAGAGTCCTGGGACCACACTTGTTTGGCATCTACTTCTCTGAAGTGTAGGCCAACACTAAGGGACTCTGGCTAACAAAGTTCGCAGATGACTGCAAACTGGGAGCCATTATTGAATCCCCAAATTATGTGGATATTCTACAAAAGGGTCTTACAGAAACAGATGCTTAGTGCCAAAGCCATGGGCTCAAGTTTAGTGCCAAAAAATGTATAGTTATCCCCTTTGGGAAAAACCATGTACCCATGAATTACCATATAGTTTGAAGTACACTGAACACCGAAAATGTGATGAGAGACTTAGGGACACAGGTGGACAGTGGTCTCACCTTCGATAACCACATTGCCACAACAGTCAGGAAATCCTTCTATGTGGCACACCTCATCATTAAGGGCTTTTCATTCGGAAAAAAGGAGGCCATTGTCTCACTGTACTCATCCCTCATTAGACCCATTATAAAGTATAACGCTGCATTTGGTATGTACCTCACAAGGCATCTGCAACAGTTGGAAAGGCCGCAGAAATACCTCACTAAAAGAATCACAGGCCTAAAGCAGATGCCCTATGTTGACCATCTTAAAAAAACTCCAGCTATACTCTGTGACATATCGTCTACTCAAAGGCGATCTCTGCTTAACATACAAGGCCATGTCAAACCCTGAGCTGTTGGACATGCTCCACTTGAAGAAATCCCAATCCCTCAGAGCCACACGCTCCAGGGAATCTAAACCTTGTCATCACAATGAACAAAACAAGCTGGAGAGAAAGGTTCCTGACCCAGAGACTCCCCATACTCTGGAATAGACTGCTCATACATGTCAGGCAGAGCACCTCCTTGGCCCTCTTCAAAAGGAACCTTGACGATTGGATGGGAGATAGGAAATTCACCCTGGGGATCACGTCAGTTGCCCTGCTAGACAGGGGTCCAGGGAAGTAAATATTGGGGGAAGAAATATCCAAGGAATTGTTATGGCTAGGCTTGTATAGGCCCTAGGGCAGATAGCCTAGTACCAGCCTATGAACCTATGAAACTATGAATACTTCACAATTTCTCAATGGAGTGCTGCAACATGTGGAAGAGTATATTTGTTTCAAATGTATTCGAAATGAAAGACTTAGAACTATGCAAGATCTCTATGCTATAGCCAATTTTCTTAAGGTAATGGGGGCCACAGGTTGCAACCACGCTGAAATATAGACCTCACCTGATGAATTAGGGAGGGGATACTTGAACAGCAAATAATATTCCTCCATCAACTGCCAAGTGATCTGTAATGTACAAGTTATCATCTACAATATGTATGCAGCCTACCCGGGCAGATTTCACGACTCTCATGTGTAGCATACCTGTGACTTCTACTAAAGATTTGCAAGGGGTGACTTCCCCACAGGGGCATGTAGTGTGGAATGTTGGATACGTTCTAGAACATTATCTCATGATTCCAATGAGAAATCTATACAACCCCATTGAGAAAGGTTACAGCCATGCTCATGTACAAACTAGAAACATCATAAAGAATTTATTTGGCCTGCTCAATTCATATTCCTCCTGTCATGATATATCTGCAGATGTCCTGCAATATGATCCTGCCACCTCTGCCACATAATGACTGTGTGTACCATCTAAAACAATTATACTTAGAAAACTATTAAAGCAGGGAAACCCAATACAGTGACCACAGTTCTCATCACCTCAGACAGTGTTAGCTGTCACAGATAAGGGGATTCCCATGTCAGATGAAGTTGGGCACAATATGTTATGTCACTGACTAAGAGGCCTCAAATTGCACATACACTCACTACATAAATAACATAAGAGCTCGGCAGATGCAGATAATAACTGATGCATAAAAGTAAACCAAACTATGCTTACACATGCACTGGCTGGACACTGTATACATCAGACATAGGCAACCCAAGGCTAGTATGCTGTCATCAGCAGTATCGTGAGTGCATGATCAAGCTTTCTTGAATAAATACTACTACCAAAACAGGGAGTTATGATACCAAAACAGGAATATCACATTATGTAAACTGATATACCCTGCAGAAACAGATAATAACAATGATGTACTCAAGCACAAAAGATACTGCTTACACATGCATTGCATGGCCATTCTGTTCAATAGACATAAGCAGCCCAGGTCAGACACCATTACAAAGGGCAGGTCAGGGCAACTTCAGCATCATTTGCACAAAGGGGTGAATACAACTACAGTATATAAGCATAGTGAAGATACAATAAAAATGACTAGGTGTACACACACAAGAAAAACAGAATTTGCCAAGCAGTGCATTGCCTGGCCACTCTGTGCATCAGATATAAGTAACTCAGCTCAGATTCCCCTTCCAGAGAGCAAGGCATTTTCATTACCATGTATACATTAGGGTGAACAAGCTATCCTACACAACAACTGCTACTACAGAATGCAAGCAGACTTAACAGACATTACAAATGATAAAGTATACACAGGAAAAACAGACCTTGTCTACCCATGCATTTGTTGGCCACTCTGTGCCTTAAATATAGGCAACTCTAAGTCACAGATTGTGAAAAGGGCATGCAGGACATAGTCATCATCATCATCATCATCATCACCGTCTGAATAATGTGGGGGGAGGGTTTACAGGAGGGCAAGTCTTTTTCAGGGGAAGTGTATGAGTATATTAGCTGAGGTAATAGCAGGTTTGCAGACTTAAGCCCAGTGTGTCCATATACAGAGTGTACATCTAATGTTAGGAAGTCCATGGTGAAGTAAGTGTGTGTGTGTGTGTGTGTGTGTGTGTGTGTGTGTGTGTGTGTGTGTGTGTGTGTGTGTGTGTGTGTGTGTGTGTGTGTGTGATGTATCATGGGCAGTCGGGAGTGCAGTGTGTTTGTTTGTAGGGACATAGCCACAGAATATGTACAAGCACTATGTCTTGCCATCCTGGACAGGTCTGAGAAATGCATGGAAGAAGATCAGGCTTGTCATGGAGTTGCACTTCTAGTTCCACAAGCCTGACTAAAAGTTGATGTGCTTGTCTGCTGGACAAGCTATCATCATGACCAAGGCCATGACCATATGCACAGCCTCACTCAGGTGTAGACACATCCACCACTGTTGTAGCAGTGGAAGTTCTATCAATGCATAAATGGGATCTGTTATGTCTAAGGCCATGTCAGCTGACATCTGATGATGTGCCTACTCACCAGCCTCATGGATATTTCCCTCCCCCAACAGAAAATCCAGAACAGATACTATATTGTGCAGTGTGTCATTCACCCCGGCCAAGGTGCCACTCATACTGTGCATTCAGTATTATACAGCAGAATGCATAACATGTAGAAATTGTAAGACTTCTTTTGAGGCCCTGGGCCAACTTGCTTGTGCCTTTATAACAGCTCTCCATGTACATTGGGTAGCAGCTACAGACACACCAACCGCAAGGGAAGGCGAGAAGTATACCTTTTCTGACCACCTCTACTGACAATCCAGTACTGTATCTCCTGCTCACAATGACTAGGTGGACATTCTGCCATGCCTGCACTTGGGGCTAACATATTATACGAGTCATCCATATCAACAGCAACCTGCCCACTCTCAGATGGTTCTCTGTCATGGGATGCATATGCATACTGACTGTGTCCCTAGTGTGTGGTGGTGGGGGAGCACACCCACTGCATCCCCAGGCTGTGTCTGCTCATCTCTGCCATCATTGTCAGAGGATAAGTGACTGAACATCATAAGCAGGTAGGTCCACAGTGCTGGTGCCAGACAATGTTTCACCTTTGAAAACACCAAATATATAATAAAAATACCAATAATGCCTTTGCCAAAATACCTCAACCACACATGCAAATGCTATAATTTCAGTGACTACTAATAGCTAATACATGTAAGTGTGTCTATACCATGTGCAGATAATCATTTCACCTCAGTCCAAAGTGTATCTAAACACAATAGGTGAGAGGTAGTATACGCATACATGTGGCTACCATTTCCAAAGGTGGACAAAAAAATATTTAAAATCCTCTGGAGCCACTCCACCTCTACATCAACATCCAGCATGCACTTTTAAATACTAGTTGCATGCATCCCTGACTGATGACAAGAACTTTTCTGTCTCAGTATGTGGTGGTTCAGTAGATAGACCACCAACATTGGCCCTCTGCTAACATGCCACAGCCTCTGCTCAGAGCTTGGCCTTCTGAATCATGCCACTAGCCTCCTGACCATCCATATATATTGCCCTGTCCACCATTAGCATTGATATCATCAAACATCTGCAGCCAGACAAAGTTGTGAAAGGGACTTTTACAGCTGTGTGTATCAAGGAATCATTCATAATGGAGATGGATGGCCTGTAATATTACTTCATTCTCAGCCTCTAGCAAATAAGGCTTCTGTGAGGATACATCTTTAGTTCATTTAGGAGTGACATCTCTTTCATGATGGAATTAAATACAGATATCGCAACAAAAGTTAACACACAAGGTAGTTCACATACTTTGCTTTAATGCAACAAAATAAAGCAATACAACAGTCAGTACACAGCATAGTCAAGTATAACAGAAACACATTTGCACTCATATCTATAACCCTAAAAAATACAGACAACAACAATCAAAACAAGGCAAGTCAT
This sequence comes from Protopterus annectens, assembly GCF_019279795.1. Lineage (NCBI taxonomy): Eukaryota > Metazoa > Chordata > Ceratodontiformes > Protopteridae > Protopterus > Protopterus annectens. The sequence goes on along the minus strand of NC_056737.1, from coordinate 1,501,306,743 downwards.
CCAGCATAGCACTTAACATAAGGTGTAACCTATAGAAATAAAAACAGCACATAATGGACTGATCCACCCCCACCCCAAAAAAAGATGACAAAAAGAAATAACAGATACATGAATATCCACCTAACAGGTAAACAACATAGTAAGCATATTGATGATAAGATTCCATTCAGAAGATCAACTCAGCAATAAGTCAAACTTCATATGGTCGAGACCACATGACGGACGACTTTCTAGAAAAGATGAACATGGGAAACAACAAAAATCTAAATTTTTGCAGGGGGGCAAGCCCTCCTGCATACCCTGCATATTATATATACTAAGTCTGAGATCACACCACAGTGGGGAAAAGGGTAAATTCCCTGATCCCCAATGTACCATGATCTCCATTCAAAGCTTTGACATTTCGGAAACTCAATCATATGGTCTCAACCATATGAATTTTGACTTTCCTTTAAGCTGATCTTCTGAATGGAACCCTAATGAGCACAGCAACAGCAGTGCTACACTTATTCAGCTACCTACCATTACAGTGGCACATGTCAACAGTATATATCTCCAGAAAACAAATGTCTCAAATGTTTGTCTGTTACATAACTACAGAATTCTGTACTCATGAGTGTGTATTGCCCTGACTCCTTCAATTGCATTTCAGATGACTTGAACAAATTATAGTGAAACAATGCAGGTAGACAGCACAAAGCAACCAGATATAAATACAGTGCAGATGTGCAGCTGCATTGAAGAAACCATACTCTGCGATATTTTGTGACATTTTATCTCGTTAGCTGTGAAGCCCAAATGTGAAAACAAGAAAGTAATCTTTGATAAGATGTAGATAAATCCCTCTGGGCTGTTGAAAATGCTAATTAGCTCTCAAGTCAGTACACTTACTGAATCACTAAATTTGTGTGATGAGCAATGGAGGTAAACATTGTGTTGGTTTCTACACAATGATGTACACATGCCTGTACAAAACAGGAATGTGGGTTAAGACAATCGAATGCCTTCCGAGTGTGCCTCATTACCAGTACTGGTCAGTCAGTATTGTGTTACGGATCCATCCTCATCAAATCACACTTTGAAAGGGTGTGCTAGATAAGTAACTCTTACAAATATGCTTAAGTTACATTCACAGTTAAATATGTACAAATTCTGGTCAACATACTGACCATATCATCTCAGGTTTATATGAGGTAGCTGTGCTGACATCTCAGACATAGGATGCAGATGTTTAACAATTTGAATGATATCTCAACAATAAGAATGTGGATTAACATTATGCATATATACACATTGAAAGCAATGAATTTATATTTATGCCAGGCTTTAAGACATTCCATGAACAAAAGTAAAGCAGTTAATACTTTACAAAAATGTTAGGACTAAGTCCAACCTGCAGAAAACGTTGGCATCCCCAACTTAATTTTCATCCTTATATCTGCACTGGCCTCCTAGTATCACAATTATAAAGTGCAACAAAAAATAACAATAGTCTGACAGCATAAGTGTAATGCAGACTAATTGCCCACTCATAAATAGAATTACTTTAACTTATATTTGATTTTCTTGTGTTTGACTGTACATGTGGCACAACATGTTCCTAATGTCAGTGTTCCATTGCAATGCTAATGATTTAATATTTAAATCTTGTGAAGGTGTTCTATAGTTCAGGTTCTGATAATATGTACTCATTTTAATAGTAGAAACCCCCCAAATATCATAAATCCCTCCAATTTATTTTATCCATATCATCTTCATACACTGCATGACATTTCACTTTGCGCATTGGTGCCAGTCATCAATGCCCTGGTTTTTTAATCACAATTCCCATTCTATGGAAAAAAAACTGTAAAAAATAATTATGCATACTCAAAGACTTAAGTCATTGATAGAACAAATAAGAATATAGTTGGCATGCCCAATCTAGCTTACTGGGCATCAGTGAACAGAGAAAAGTACTTTCCTTTAATTGATTTAATGGTGCAACACGTTATTGATGTTAGTACTCAAGTCAATTACAGAGCAGTAGATGTAGTGTTTGAATCTTCATAAGGGATAGTATACCTCTAATATGTTTTCTGTCATTATATGTCTGAAAGTTTTTAACTTGTACATCATATCATACCCTACTGCCAAAAAAATGCCTTCCTTTAAAATTGCTACCTTGCATGGCTCAGTGTATACATTTAATGGGTATGTATCACATTACTTTAGCATTACCTTGGACAGATGTGTCGTGCCAGTCTTACTTGCCCAGCCTAACATCAATTTACACAACTGCTTCCAGATAGTCATGATATAGATACATAAGCAGCCCTGAAAATATGTAAACCACAGTGCTTCAGTGGCATATCTGTATACTGATCATGTATAAATGTACCTGGAATATGCTTGGGTGCACATCCCCAAATGTGCGAGCTTCATGGTCCTGTCATCTAAATTTGGGCCCCCTAAAATAATAATATTGTTAGATAAAACACAAGCACATTACACACTTCTAAAACAGGAGTCTTGTTAACTACAACTGACATTGTTGTGGTTATTTTTTTTTTTTTTGTGTGTGTTGGTTGGGATGGAGCAGTGCCGCTAATCAGCAATTACTAAATAATAATGGAAGTTCTTGTCCTATGGGGAAACTCAATAAATAAGGTTTCATAAACTAACACTTCTCCATTGGCTGTGCACATGAGGTTGGCATTAACAGTTGTCAGTTAGCATTCAAGAAGATATAAGCACAATTAATGCAGAGAAAATATTTCATGTAAAAGCATTTCAGCTGCAAATTATTTATGTAATGAAGGAACACCATATAGTGCAAAAGTTAGAGGGTTGTCATAAGTTGAACACATCTTCTTTTGACTATTAGAATGTCAGTTTTCAGATTTAGTAAGTTAACACAGAATAACATCCCAGAAATGAGCAGATGACACATATAGATATAAAGATATTATAGACATGATGACATAGGCACATTATTATTAAATATACTGTATATGTCCTGATGCAAGATGTAGGCTATGTTGCATACATATCTTCTTAGTTATCTACGCATGCGTAGTACCTACCTTTTACCTGTGTAATATCAGTTTTTCTGCAGTGTTACTAGATAACATGCAGAGTTCAGAAATTCATGAGTTGTTTTGCTATAATTTTTATTCTAATGTGCTATATGGAATCAATCACAAAATATTTTATGTCATAGCAATGTATACTGTTACAAAATGTGAATAAGGACAATACAGGGGGAACTCCAATATCATACAATAGATTACACATATATGTGTAACATTGTTAACCTTATGAATGTTATAAGCCATCCCTGATTGCATGCATAGAAGTGGAAAAATGTCAAATAATATATAATTGAGATATCTCCACCGGCATAAGTTGGAGTGGGTGAGGAGAGCATATATACATATGTTAGAAATGTTATATATTTTAGAAATTAGTTTGTTCTCTTCTTTATATATTGTAAGATCTAAAAAAATGATTTTTGTCTAAACTATAACTGTGACAAAATTTTATATAAGAACAAACATTATTAATGTAATTTAAGAATTTTTCTAACTCATTTGTAGAACCATCCCATATTAAAAGAACATCATCAATAAAACATAACATCTTTACTATATATTTATTAAATTCACTTTCTAGTATATTAGCAGTTTCCCAGCCTTGCATGAAAACGTTAGCATAGCGTAGGGCTAGAGCTGCATCCATTGCAACTCCATTCATTTGGACAAATTTTTGCTCATAAAAGTCTAAGTAGTTATGACTCAAAACTAAATCAATCATCTCCATTAGCAGTCCAACAGTATTCAGGGAGAACTCTTTTGATTTTAATAACCCAAGCCTAACTGTTTCCATCCCTTCTTTTGTTAGGAATCATAATGTATAAAGAACTGATATCTAAAGTTACCAATATATGTGAGTTAGACACCTGAATTCCTTCTATTTTCCTTATACAGTCATAACTGCCTTTTATATAAGTTGTACATTTTGGTACTATCTTCTGTAGATGTTTATCCACAAACACTGACATTCCTTTGGTTTTACTATTCCTACTTACTACTATTGGTCTCAATGGTGGTGAATCTACATTTTTATGGATCTTTGGAATTCCAAAAATCCTACTTATTTTTGGATTCATGTTAGATAGATTTTTTTTTTTTTGTTTTTTCATCTATTCTTCCTGTATAGAACCATTCTTCTATACAGGAATCAATCAATGAATATCCCTTTTTTACCTCTTTCATGTTTGCAGTCTTATAAAACTTTGTGTCTGCCAACATTTCCTTCATTTTTTGTTCATATTCAATTCTATCCAACATGACCATAGCTCCACCTTTGTCAGCTTTAAAAACTAATACCTCCTCATTTTTAACTAATGCATCAAAACATTCCTTTTCTTTTTTTGTTAGATTATAATATCTAAACATTGATTCATTATCTAACATTTCCAACATCTGTGACTCACATATATTCAGGAACATTTCTAGTTCTTTAATTAAGGGCAGATTGTAACAGCTGGGCCTATAAAAATCAACATTACTTTGCATTTGAGGTCCAAATAAAATGTTTAAATTCAATTTTCTAAGATTATCTCTAATTTCATTAATCATAACCAGTTTATTGGCTCTTTGACCTGGGCAAAATTCCACCCCTTACTTAACACACAACAGTCCTCTGTACTTAATTCTTTACTGGATAAATTAATAATTTTAAAGTTAACTGTACCTAAGTCTTCCAGAATTGTTTCTTTCTGTTCCAATTCTTCCCTGGACCTCTTCTTCCATACCATTTTTTTTGCTGTTGTTGTTGATGTTTATTTGAATAATTAAATTTCTCTTGGTTTACGCCTGCCATTACCTGGCCCAGGATCTTTCTTGATTATCTATTCTTTGATAAACATCTACGACCTTTCTGTTCTCAGTCGTTTGGTTTCCCTTCGGCTGAGACACCATATTTGTTGGTTTAGTTTTGTTGGCATCTTTTACTTTTGGTCTTACCACTTGTTTGAATGTTTTTTCTCCTTGACCCTGTTTATGCTATATTTTGCCATTCAAGGTAATTGCATTTATTTTACACTTTCCAACCCAATAGCTTGGCCACTTGCCTTGTTATTAAGTCTCCCGGACCTTCTAAGCAAACTAGCATCTTCCTCCATTACAGATGCATCCCCCGTCATCTCATTGCTTTGTATACTACTTTGCAGCCTTAATCCACAGGCTGATACCATGCCCCCAGCATACTAGTTATGGTCTCTGAAAAATGTTTTGTTTTTTCTCTTGCTCAATTCTTCATTTAATTGTAGGAAATTTTCTTGAACAATAGTCATTTTGCTATTAAAATTCTCAATTGAAGTATTTTCTTTTATTATAACATAATTGACTTTCACCTTTTCAGTTAGATTGACAATTTTGTTGTTATTAACCTCACAAAGCACTTCCATATACTAGAGCCCTGCCTTCTGATTAATTTCAAGCCACTTGTCCATGAGATCTTTGGGCAAATCTTTCCCAGCTGGCAAATTTCTTATTCTTAGTCTCTCTGGGACTTGTTTAGCTTTTAAACTGTTGTCAAAGAAAAAAATTGGAGTTTTTTTAACGCCAAAAAGTAATTTTCTAAAATACGAAAACATTCTTTAATATTAAGCGTGCTATTTGTAATCTCTTCACACATAACCCTTCCTTCTAAACAGAAAGGGTTTACCGGAGGGGCTAAGCATCCATTTAAAATATCTTCACTGCAGCTCATATTCTGGCCCGCTCTCCTTTGGCTGCTTGTTCTCTGCATTTTCATCTCTGTTCTATCATCCCCATTTCACACCCACAATCTGGTCAAACATAGATGCACACACCACAGACATGGACATAAATTGCTTATAACAGAAATCTCTATTTCTCTGATGAGAATTAGTATGACTCTTGGCATCGAGCAGCAAATCTTAAGTTTTAGTTCTCATCCTATGGCCAAACTGAAAAAAATAATAATGTGTGCACTATAAGACTTTGCAAAAATTAGGAGGTACAGTGACCGGCAAAGGAAAAACTCCCTCATCAATCTAAACAAGAAACTGAAGGGGCTTATCAATTCTAGCAAAGCAAAATCTGAGGTAAAAGTACTCTCACAAACCAAGGAGAATCACAAACCTTTCTTCAGCTATGTCTGTAACTTCAAAGGCAATATACAACAATGTATTAAGTTAATTGTAAATGGAGCCACCTGTACTAATCTAGAAGATATAGTGATCAACTAGCCAACAAATTTAACTCCAGTTTACCCCCCCTCCCCCTCAGACATCATTGAACCAGTAGCCACACCCATAACTCTTCCTATTATGTCTGTGGAACAGGTCCAGGCACTCTCCAAGGCCAAGAACTCCCCATTGATGGGCCCTAGAAATATCCCAGGATCCCTTCTTAATACCATGACATATGAACTATTTGGTCTATTAGAATCACTGTTTAATCACAGCCTCTATACAGGATTTGTACTAAATGAATGGATGACTGCAATGGTTATCTCACAAGAGCAGGCTATCCATGGACTTGGTGAACTATCGACCCATAATCCTTTAATATATATAAAATCATTGAAAGAATAATTATGGGTATGTTAAAGGAAGATACCGGAAACTTTACAGGCACTTGATCCAACTCAGTTTAGTTTCATCAAGAGTAGGTCATGCCTATTCCACTTTGCGGACTTCTTCACGAAGGTCATCAAAGCAATGAGGGAAAGATGTTGCACACTACCTACCTCAACCTGATCAAAGCATTTGATACAGTATCCCACTCAATGAACTGGGCATTAACTCATATGTCACCTACTGGACAGGCAACTGGCTCACAGACAGGGCCCAGTAAGTTAAGATAGGGAGCTCTACTTCCACAAAAATGCAAGTCACTAGTGAAGTGCATCAAGGCTCTGTGCTTGAGCTACTCCTGTTTGACATTTGCTTCTGTGAAGTCAAGACTAGCATCAAAGGCCTCTGACTGGCCATGGTCACAGAACATTGTTAATTAGGTGCAGTCATTGAATTCTCCAAGACACAAATACCTCTTAGAAGGCCTGACAAAGACTAATAACTGGTGCCAGAGACACAGTCATAAACTCAGTGCCAAGATGTACATAACAGTATCTTTTGGTATGACAGCCAACCCCATAAATTACTACATTGATAATGCACCCCTAAGTGTAGACCCATTAGTCAGAGATTTGGGAACACATGTACTTAGCGACTTGGCCTTTTACCATTGGGTTTCTACAATAATAAAGAAATCATTCTATGATGCACAACTTATAAGGAGGTTATGGCTTTCAGGACCAAAGATGTCATTGTTCTGTTGTACTCTGCTATCACAAGACTTCTTGACAAGATCTTGATACAATGTTCCCTTTGACATGTACCTGACCAGGCATGTACAACAGCTGGGGTGTCCACAGAGGATCCTCAAAAAAAAAAGTCTAGAAAACAAGTCATATGCAGCCAGCCTTAAAGCCTTGTCCATATACGGTTCCCATTCAGAAGCCTGAAACATCATAAGCCTGAAAATCAAAATCCTGAAACCAAAAGCCTGAAAATTCAGAATCCTGAAAACTCAAAATCCTGAAAGCCCAAAATCCTGAAAGACCAAAATCCTGAAACTCAAAATCCTGAAAACACAAAATAGACATACTGATGTCATTGTGGCTTTGCTATTGTTAGCCCTGTGGTGTTAGGTCATGCGTTGGGGTCAGGTAAGTGTGCGGTTGGTTTTATTTTAGGGTTAGGGGCGGTTTAAGTGAGTTAGGGTTAGGGCGCAGGTTAGGCATGTATGCAATAGTGACAAATATTGGGGTTAGGGGCTGTTTAAGTGAGTTAGGGTTAGGGCGCGGGTCAGGTGAGTGTGCGATAATGACGGACCTTAGGGTTAGGGTTAGGGTCAGGGTCAGTTGGTAGATATTAGTGTCTTTATAGTGACATATTAGCATTATTTGTGTTTTCAGGATTTTGAGTTTCAGGATTTTGGTCTTTCAGGATTTTGGGCTTTCAGGATTTTGAGTTTTCAGGATTCTGAATTTTCAGGCTTTTGGTTTCAGGATTTTGATTTTCAGGCTTATGATGTTTCAGGCTTCTGAATGGGAACCCCATATACTTGGTCTCCTGCACGCTGCTGAGAGGCAACTTATGTCTGGCCAACAAAGCATCTTCTGATCTAGCTTAATGGACCTGTTGCACAGCTGCAAAACAAATATCATCAGAAACACCAGATCTCGGGGTCTATACCTTGCCTAAAACATAAATACTGCATACTGGCAGGACAGGTATGTATCTAAGAGGCTAACCCTTCTCTGGAACTGGCCTCCCATTCATGTGAAAAAAAGTTTTTCCCTGCACTTATTCAAGTGATACTTGGATCAGTGAATGGGAATCGTAAATTTCCTCCTTGTTTGTCATATATGTCTGTATTACAGAGAGAGGAATCTTGTAAATTCTTGATCACTTACGACTATGTTTATATACCCCAACAAAACCTAAGGTAACAATACATCTCTAATATTTTTAGGAAGCATAGCTAGGCTTAATAACACCCCTTAGTGTCATTAGCCTTCTATTCTCCTATGATCTCATGATCTTAATACTTTGTCATCGGTTGTGCAAATGAGCTTAACAGCATTGTACTTTGATAACTGATTCTGACAGAACAAAAATGATATTAGTGGCCTCTTTTACCTGTGTATGCTTTATTGCCTTATTGTATACCTGATATGAGGAGTCCATTCCAATACACATGGTGCAGTACTGTCTGCATATGAGGAGGGATTTTTTCACATTTTCTTTCTCAGTATTACAGTGTGGTTCATTGAACTTGTACAATTACTAACATATTTGTAGGCTGATATCGATGAGTGCAATAGTAATATCAGTTGCATATATGCCTTGTTATTATCCTGCACATTGTATACACATAACAGTGAACTGTCACTGTTGCACACATAAACACAAAACTTAATGGAAACAATGCATCTAGGTGATAACAATCAGAAATGCATGGGTGGCATTCCACTGTGTAATAGCAGTCACTATCATGTGACACTATCCTATTCAATCCCACTGTCACTGCCTTTCTGATTTCAATTCTGCACACTCCCTTCACCTGTGACTTGTGAGATACATGACAGTGCAAGTACTTCTGTGACTTCACCTGCTACAGAATTAGAGTGGAACATACCAGTTAGTCAATCATGATTTCCATTCCAGTAATGTGTACTTAACACTCTTACACATATATCTTTCCTTAACAGGACAATTTGTGTGAAATAACACATATATCACTTCACACACATGGACATAAGACTTTGAGTACTACGACAAATTACTTTCACTGTTGCATGACACTTGGCATTGAGCAGCACCTCTGATCACATTTAAGTAAAGATAACTGACTCTTCACATCCTGTGGCAAAAACTCATCATAATTTGCCCACAGTCATATACTGCTTATGTTAATATTCTTAGCTCTGCTACAAAAAATAAGGCAATACTGATATTAGTATGAGGAGACAGTTATTAATTATAAGTATGATGAGCTTGATGATTTAGTGTACTTCTGATGTGATGATGGGATTATCAATACATTATGTTGTGGATGCTTATCAACATATTGACAGTGTCTGCTTCACAAAATATATTGCTCATTGCTCATTCTTCCATGCACGTGTCATGCTCCTTTCCATCATGTGCTTTCTGACATCTGCACTATTACTTCTTCTGTGGCATTAGCAACTAGTGCACAGGTCTAGATAATATTGACAGTGGCAGAAAGGTATTCAAATCCAGCAGTGTGTACCTCATATGATTGTGGACAAATGCACATGGCAATAGGTATGGCTTGCTAATTCGACATATGTGATGAGTACAATTATTCTTAGTGGCAACATTTACAAAGGTCTGGGGTTTTGATCCCTCAAGTGTTGTACTCTGTCTTAAGGGAGGCCATATGCATTCAAACACACTGCTCAAGTTGACCCTTCAACTGTGTTCTTTATGATAAATGGGATATGAATTCTTCTGTTGCATCAGCAGTTACTAAACATGTCTAGACACTGTTCAGGTAGGTAGGCAGGTGTTCAAATCTGTCAACGTATGTCTTATAAGAGTGTGTAACAAAAAGTAACTAGAAACATGCAGGAATGATTATTCAACAGATGTGGTGTGAGATATTTTATTTTGTGTTGCTAAGTGAAGGATGTTGATTCTATAAGTGCTGTACTGGCTTGCAAGCATACCCACTTTCTCAGTGTATGCTTGTATATTTTGCTTTGCAACTATCAAAAAGCAACATTGCTATTCAAAAGTTGGAAATATTAATTCTTATTTCTCATTCATTAAAAAAATGCTGAGAATTTGCTTTCATCTGCATAGTTCTGCATCACATCATACATCGCAGGTTAGAGTCAATGCATACAGTAAAACAATAGTGACATTGGCCTGTGCAGGTCTGTGTAGACATTAAATATGTTAACTGCTGCAGCTTCCACAGTTCACTGTAACCCTGATGTGATGTTCAAATTGTCTGCATGTGTTAATGGCTGTGATAGTTCTGTGGCATCAGCAGCTAATGCACACATCATGTGATTGTGAGTTAGCTATTCGGAGTTTTGAATACCATATGGTATACACTGTAGCAATTTGTGATAGACAATGGCTTACTGGACAGATGTGTTGTGATAAATTCTACTTGGATATAAAACTTTCACAGGGGTGTTGTGCTCACTTTTTCCAGTGCCATATTCATTCACACACAAACTGCTGATGACCTTCCACCATATGTATGATTTTTAACAAGAGTTATATAACTTATACTGTGGCATCATTAGCTAATGCACTATTCAAGTGAGCATGAGTTATGCAGGCAAGGTGTAAATCCACGTTGATCTCATCTGCTGAATACTGACAACTGTCACTATTATATGGCAATAATACCATGTAAGCATACAACTGTGTTAGAGTGCTATGACATCCTGCACTAATTCATACATTGGTTGTTGTCTTTCAGTCCCCACCTGCCTTATGCATATTTTACTTTTGCATTCACATTCTGCTGCATTAATTCTAAATTTGCATCTGTTTTGCACTCCCACATCGACTGAGCAATTTCTGTTGTGGTATATTATACTCGTCCCTTGAATTCTGTTATCATTGCTAATGATAATGATTTTGAAAACAGGAAAGTGCATTTTGTTTGCCTGTCAGGTTATCCATTCCTCTGAAATGCATTTGGCAGCCACCTCTCTTTATATACTCTTTTTAGCATGCTTTGCTAATATCCTGTAGTTGGGAATATATAGCATAACAGAGTCATGGGTTCAAACACAGGTATGCACATTTTTTTTTGCCTGATAGCAACTCTTCTGTAGCTCAGCAGTGTGTTACTACAGGTGTCTCTTCTCCCACTGCTTCTTTGGCATCACCCGCAACACCAGTGGTATGACAAATGTCATTAACATTGGCAGGGGTTCAATGTCATCCATAATTTCTTCTCCTGTACTGGTGCCATTTGTTATATTCCCCACAAATGCTGGCTGTCCTGTCTTGTCTTTATATAATATATTTATGTGTAGTCTTATGCTACTGTTGGAATAGCCATTTGGGAGATATGTGTCAGTCATGGTATGTAAGTGATCTGTGTAAATCCATAAGGATGTGTGCTGTGTGCAAGACTGCTTCACTTATTACTTGTGGTAATTTTACCCTCCCCTGCACCCCCTAAAGGGCCCATATCTATACAGGAAGAATGCAGAGTCCCTGTAATCACAACTACACAGGTAAAAGCTGCACTCTCTAAAGCCAAAATCACAGCATCCATGGGACCGGACAACATCCCAGGCTGCATTTTACATGAACTTCAGAATGAACTGGCTCCCCTTCCTAAGCACCATGTTCAATAACAGTCTTGCATCATGCTTTGTGCCCACTGAATGGTGCACAGCAACAGTTATCCCAGTCCACAAAGGGGGAGCCACCTCTGATCCTGGGAACTATTGCCCTATTAGCCTGACGAGCCTGGTCTGCAAGGCCATGGAACGTATTATCATGGAACTCATAAACAAAGACATTGGTAACCTCCAAACTCTGGATCCCACCCAGTTCGGGTTTGTGAAAGGCAGATCATGCCTCCTGAACCTGATCGACTTCTTTGAGGCAGTCACCAAAGCCATAGATGAGGTTAAGGTGGTTTACACAGCCTATCTTGACCTTGACAAGGCTTTCGATACCATCCCCCATTCTGGAATTATAGCTAAACTCACTAACCTAGGTATAAATCTCTACATCACAGATGGGTTGCCAAATGGCTCACTGACAGAACCCACACTGTAAAAGTTGCAGACTCCAAATCTGACCTCAAACAAGTGACAAGTGGAGTACCACAGGGTTCAGTCCTGGGACCTCTCCTGTTTGGTTTCTACTTCTCTGAAATACAGGCTAACACAGAAGGTCTCTGGCTAACGAAGTTCGCAGATGACTGCAAAATAGGAGCCATAGTCAAGTCCCTACATGATGTGGATATCCTACAGAAGGGTCTCGTTGAGACAGATGCCTGGTGTCAGAGCCTTGGTCTCAAGCTCAATGCCAAAAAGTGCAGTGTCATCCCCTTTGGTAAAAACTCTCTACCCATGAACTACCACATAGGTAGCAATCTACTTAACACTGAATGTGTGATAAGAGACCTTAGGACCCAGGTGGACAGTAGTCTCTCCTTTGATAGTCACATCGCCACAGTAGTCAGGAAGTCCTTCTATGTGGCACACCTCACCATAAAAGGGTTCTCATCCAGGAAAAAAGAAGTCATTGTTCCCCTCTACTCGACACTCATTAGACTCATTATAGAGTACAATGCCCCTTTTGGAATGTACCTCACAAGACATCTGCAGCAGCTGGAAAGGCCACAGAAATCACAATCCCTCCAAGCTACATGCTCTAGGGACCTAAACCTTGTCACCACAATAAACAGGACATGCTGGAGGGATAGATTCCTGTCCCAGAGACTTCCCATACTCTGGAATAGACTACCCATCTATGTCAAGCAAAGTTCTTCATTAGCACTCCAAGAAAAATCTTGAACAGTGGATGGGAAATAGCAAATATACCCCAGGGATCACTTTTGTGTCTCTGCTCAACAGTGGCACAGGAAAATAAATAACTTTCTTGTGTGGTGTAAGCCAGGGAACCTTGCTGGCTAGGCTTACGTAGGCCCTTGGGCTGATAACCTAGTACCTATTTAAGACATATGCATGGTAAACTTGTCATGTGGTAGTTCTGGGTTCACTTCCCCGACATCTGTTATTTGCTCTATTTTTATTGCCATCAACCTGCATATGTGAGAAATGTCACTGATTATGGTCCTATAACCTAGGGTTGCCACCTATCCATTTTTTTTCCGGACTATCCAGAAATCTAATAGATTCTCAAGTAGTTAAGAAAACACTGCACAGACTCTGGAATTCTGTTTCAAAAAAGGAAACAGACTATTGGAGTTTGTTAAATTGGCTGATTTACTATGCTGTTTTACAGAAAAGCTTAGTAAATCGGCTGTAAGCAGGCATCAAGAATGGAAAAAGAGGGCATCCCTCATCAGCTGACATCATGATGATGTGACAAAATGGGCAGAACATGGACGGGAGAGGGTGGAAATGGGTGGTGTTACAGGTGATAAGAGGGGTGTGGCCTTAGTCTGGTTCTAGCCACAATGAAAGGTGGCAACCCTATTTAACCCCTTGCACTATGATGCTTGCAGTGTCATACATTAAAATATCAATGCAAATGCACTGGTATGTGAATTGTAGTGCTGCACTGATTTGAAACAAACCATCTTCCATTTCTCACCTACATTTATGGTATACTGTGGGTGAATGGTCCACACGTCATTGTTGTTAGGTATGCACATATTTTTGCATAACCATACAGGATTATTGACATAGCCTACATCTCCAATGTACTTAATTCTCAATTTATGAGGGCTTCACAGCTTGTCCACTTTATGCATCATAAAAAATTCATATGTTTTCCTTCTAATGTGTGGTTGTATGGCATATTCTTAAGGACTGCAGTCACTAATGACAGACCTTTTCCGTATCTAACTTCATACCATGTAGAACATCCATGTACTGGCAAATCTGTTATTCTATCCACTTTCACAATGAATAGGACTGCTAATAATGAGTTATCTATAGGTTTGTGCATTTGTACCCACATTATTTGCATGTCTGTCTAGTATTCTTGCATCGGGATGTTTAGAAGTTGAGAGGCATGCGCCTGTATATTTCAAAATACATTAAATGTCTGCTTTGTCTTACAGCAGTTTTTCATGCCAAACATTTCATGACTTTTAATTTAGGCGAATCAGATGACAAGTAATATTCAGCATTTCCATGAAATCAGTCAGTGAATGATACGTTATCATCCTTTTTTAGTTATTTGTTGGCAGGCTTTCTGTTGATTATGTAGGCTTTATTTAGTTATCTGATGTTGATGAGTGAATGCAGACTCGCTTCCAGTTATGTGGTTTGTCATGCACACTCATTTGTTGACGTGTACATACATATGGCCATGCAGTTGATTAGTATGATGTGGCCATAAGCCTGTGCTCTGGGCTCGAAATGTTGTTCCTCATCATGCGTTGTGCCTTGGCTGCATGCTTATTTGAATACTTGTGCTGGTTGTTGCACTAACATGATCAATTATGTCAACTTGGAAACAATTTGGACATGATGTTACTGAATCCTTGGGCAGGTCTTGCATAAAAAGTATGTACACATTGTCTACAATGATTTCCATCCATAGCTGCCAATGTATATGTTTGCTTTTTCTCAAATTAGGAATGAAAAATCTTAACCTTCTAGCAGTATAATATACAAACTAATAAATAATGAATTTGATATACATGAAATGCAGCAAGTATGCTAATAACAAAATAATGTGTCAATCATGCATAAAGACCTCTAGGACAGCCAACTCCACCTTAGAACTAAAAAAAAAACATATTTTTTTCATTGTATCTTTGCTTTTGAGCTATTTTAATGCCTCAAAAATCACTCTAAGTGCTTCTTTTACAAGTTTAATGTGTTTCTCTCAAAATGGCAGATGATGGGGCCTGCTATGGTAACATGATCTTATTTTCTTGTTTTCCTTCCTTCTTCCCAGAATACATTTCAAGTCCTCTTTATATGACTCGTGCCAGACAAAAGGAAGTGGCGCTGTTTTCTCATGCCATTAAAATATAATGGCAGGACTGTGAAGCACTGTCATCTAAACACACCTTCTGTAAAAGAGCTGCTTCTCTGTTTACCTGACTGAGCCTCATTTATCTGTTTGCCAGAGCTTGTTCTATGTTATAAATAGTTGTTAGCTACTTGCAGCAAAAGAAAGCAATGCCTTGTAATAATTCTGTAACACTGCTGTTTAATGCTAATTATAATGAAAATTATATAATATGTTGGAGCTTTTCTCCCCGGGCCTCCGCTGAAAAAGGGCTCTTCAGCTCAGTCGGAAAAACCTGGTCAACAAATGTAAAATAAATAAAAAATAAATGATAAAAACATTTTTTTTGTAAGAGGAGTCTTTTCTAAATGTAACAAACATGATAAACCCTCCCCCATACTCTCATGATGAGGTGTGAAAACTCTCACTGCAGTAAATAATCCTTGCTGTACATTTACAAGTGACAAGTATTTGGACTCTAAACTTAGTCTGTCTGCAACTTCCCAATGCCTTCTGTGGAGGATTTTTCTCTGTAATGAATGATGCAGACTTAAAATGTGTTTTACTAGTTCCTCAATTATTTCTGTCATGTTCCCCCTCATTTTTTTCTAATTCATATTTATTTATACAGGTAACCAGGAAAGTGAACTGGTCCCAGGACCCTTTTCAGCCACAACATAAGCTACACTGGCAAAGATAATAACAATTATTAAATGCACTTATCAATACAAATAAAAAAATACTGACAGAAAGACATTGACTCAGATTGCACGTGGAATACATAGCCAATGTATGACAGTGACCAAGTAAATCATTGAGCAACATTTACTAGAATGCATACATTAATAATGCTTAACTGTACTATGTTGTTTATTATAAATAATTAAATAATTCATTGTATGCACACATTTTGCACACACACGTACACACATACACACACACACACACACACACACACACACACACACACACACACATATATATATATATATATATATATATATATATATATATATATATATATATATATAGGGTCTATATTAGAACACCAAACGTTCAAAATTTCGAGTGTTCTAATAGTGACCAGTTTTCAGTGAACGCTGAAAATATCGAAGAAACAGAAAACCAATTTTTTTCCTAGGGAAAGAATTCAGTTGTCTGTTTCTGTTGCTTCGGTATTTTCAGCGCTGTGGTGGAAAGTTACGAGTTACGGGTTGGGTTCAGGTAAGTGTGCGATTGTGTGGACGTGAGGGTTAGGGCAGGTTAGGTGAGTTAAGGTTAGGGCGTGGGTCAGGTAAGTGTGCGATTGTGTTGTAGTGAGGGTTAGGGCGGGGCAGGTGAGTTAGGGTTAGGGAGTGGGTGAGGTGACTTTGCGATAGTGACGGACCTTAGGGTTAGGGTTTGGTTTGAGGTAAGTGGATAGTTAGTGGTGTATGTATAGTTTAGTGTAGGGTTAGGTGTAAGAGTTTAGGTGTATGTATGTGGATTTCTGTTTGTTTGGTGTGCTTGTGCTATCTGTACGTGTTTTGGAACAGCAAATTTTTTCCCTAGGAAAAAATTTGCTGTTCGGTATGTTCGATGTTTTAAATTTTCGATTCATAGTGTTCGATATTAGAACACTCGAAATTTTGAATGTTCGTTGTTCTAATATAGATATACACACATAAGTCTCAACCTTTTAGGAGGCCAATGTGGAACACAGACCCTAACAATGTGTGACAAATGGCCAAAATGTGGAACACCCTATTTTTGCACTGCGTGAAACATGCCCATTGCCATAGAACATGGTAGAACATCTGCAAAATTCAATAAGCCACACTTCTCAGATCCAAAGCCTTTATTTTATAATCTGCAATACCATAACCACACCATAAGTGAAACAGCACTTTACAAAAATAAATATCCCATTTACTACATTTTCTAAACTGACGTATCACAAGTCACAAATGATTGTTCTTATAAACTTAGAAAGATTCTAGAATAACAGGACCAATTGCTCACTTATTTTCAGACTTCAGAGACCTACTAGGGACAAGCAGCACAAAAATGGAACACTAAATATTGCTCTTATAAACTTAGAAAGTTGCTAGAATAACAATAATAAATGCAGTCTATGAGCCAATCAAAAACTGAGGAGCACAGCCAATTCTCTGTAATGTGGAAGGGCAGCAGAGCTATTAACTATGCCTCTCGCATCTCCTTTGCTGACCAATGCCAGAATAATGAGGATGGATTCCAAAATAAGGACACCACTTAAAAAGTTAAAGCGCAACAGGTTCATCAATACACATTTTTCTAACAATAAGAGGCTTAAAATTCTAATGTCTTGCAGTATTAACTGACTGACTGTCTCCCTCAGTAATTAAATCAAAAAACAAAATAATTATGAAGGATATAGTGAAAAGATGAGGCCAAATAAGGGGGGATTTGAGAGGTATGAGACAGCCAGTGATGGACACTTTTCTGCCACCATCCTAAGCAGAAACACACATGTTTATTAAAATTCACAAAGTACAACACAGCCACAATTAAATTAATTAATGCACTTTTCAGAGACCAGAGAAAAGCAGCAGCACATGTGCATACAACCATTCATCCCGACGCCTCTATCCCATTAGAACTTCTTGTAAACCAAAACATCCTGTCTCTTGCCTCTTCCAAATCCACATATTGCCCTCCCAAAAGCTTTTATAATTACCGTTTAACAGCCTCCATGAACCAGGAATAACAATTCCATCTCCCCCACCATCAAACAGAACACCGCAAATATCAAGCAAAATTCCTTTGGTAGACAATATGCTATCCAACCACTCAGCCATGATCTCTTCAAACCTGCAGCAATAATGTCTTCTGGGAAGTGTATTTTTTTTAGTAGCAGCAGCCAGCAACAACTAGTCCTCCTAGCCAAATACAATCCATCTGGATGACAAATATATACAATGGCGACTTAAAGGCATGTGTAGCAAATGGAGGTGTGGTCCGATACATTGGTTAGTATACCACAATGGTGACTGGAAGTAATTGCGGTACACAAAACAATTAGAATCAATGTAGCGGAGCCACAGCTGTTCAGTGCAGAACAACGGAACAGTGACTTAGCTCGTCGTTAAATGTGGAGTGTTCCACATAATCTGCAGCACTTGGATGCTCAGTATTTATATATATATATATATATATATATATATATATATATATATATATATATATATATATATATATATATATATATATATATATAATGCAGTGTGTGTGTGTGTGTGTGTGTGTGTGTGTGTGTGTATTTAAACACAGTTAAGCACTCTTGCTTTCCTTTTCTTAGTGTTATTAATGCAAGGGCACATAGTAAATGTAAGTTAAAGTAAATTCAGCTGTATATTATGGTTGTTCTCTGACAATGCAAGGACTGACTCAAAGTCAGTGGGAATCTCTTACAATGGATCTGCATGTACCAGATATGCATCCCCCTGTGGAAGGATATCACACGAATCATACAAGACCTTTTTTATGAACAGTATCAGTGCACCTAGTTGATAAGGTTGCCACCTGCCTCTTTTTCTGCAGTTCTGGTCTGTGTGTGTGTGTGTGTGTGTGTGTGTGTGTGTGTGTGTGTGTGTGTGTGTGTGTGTGTGTGTGTGTGTGTAGGGGGTCTTGTAAATGTTAAATGCAGTCATACTTTACTACTCAAGTTATCTTAACATAAACTATTATAAATAACATTTAAAGCTTAGAATGTCAGTCCTGTGTTGTTGCTTAAGTAAATTTGTCAAGAGTTGACAACTGTCTTTAAACCTCTGACTGATCTAATTGCTTTGTTTTGCTATGAAAGTGGAGTGTTAAGTTCTCCTCCCCTCTGCAATAAAAACAGTGGAAACAATTCCACAGATTTCTGCAGTAGCGGTCGGTGACTTCAAATCAAAGGTTGGCTGCAGGAGACAGCTGAATGGGTGGGGCCAATGGGAAGGGGTGAGGCCAACTAGAAAGGGGAGGAGCTATACTCAAAAGCACAAAAGCTGGAACTTTAATTAAATATGCTTCCCTGGGTGCCAAGCCATCGTTATGAGAGTCCAATCAAGACAAAACGAAGTGTAGAAGAAAAAAAAAATATTTCAATGAATTGGCTACATGACAGCTTACTTAATATCTAGATGGAAACAAAAAGGTTGCAAGGCATAAAAAAAATAAATTACTTTTTAAATACATTACTGGAATGCCAGTCAAAATCAAGTATAAGAAAAACAAGCAGCACTCAACTCAAACAACTTCTCCTTGCACTGCAGTTCTAATTATAATTTATATTCAGCTTTATAAAAGTACCAAGTAACATGCTAAAAGTAGCCATCTCTGTGATACCTCCACTTGTAAAAATGTTTCTTATCTAAAAAAGACCTGCTGCCTGACAACAACTATCTACTTGTTTCATGGGGAAAACATGATCAAAGTAAAAAAATGAACAGCAAACAAGAAACAAGCTCAAGATAAATTGCTTAAAGGATTACTGCACAGGTTATGGACCACACATGATAGATTGGCATTCTGTTTAGTTTACGGGTAAAGCCTGCAAAGATGACTGTAATTCTTCAACAAAGGTAATGAGCTTCTTAAAATACTGTAATCCTGTCCTTTATTACAAATACTGCCATATGCATTTCAATACCCAAGGCTTATACGGTATCTAATTATGTAAGTATTCTCTGCATGGCAACAACAAAAAGGCTTTCAATGTTGGCAATTCCTTAACAGTATGCTTATTAAAGCTTACTTGCATCTTACAATCTCAGACAAGCTTACCTGATGGTCATTAAAGCATTGCTACTTAAACACAGAGCAACTGGCACTTTCTCAATAATAAGAAGCATAAATCAACAGTATAAAAATATGACAAAAAGCCTGAACATTCTGTAAAATCAAGCAAAGACAGATGAAAAGCCACTGTAGTACTTGTCTACCTTGGATGCCGGGATACTCTGCACACTTACACTGCATAACTGCCCCTTGCCTTGCTTGGACACATCCAGAGTCACTACATGGGGCAAGTGGGGTGCAACAAGTATGTTACAATTTGAAATGTCTCTGGCTGACTATGATGGCCCTGTCACATCTGTCATACCTTTCAACCTCAGAGCAAGAAATCTGGACAAAGCCATACATAGAAGTGGGACAAAGGCCCCAAAATAAGAACAATATTTAAATATTGCTCTTATAAACTTTTTAATAGAATAGTAGGTCTTGCATTAGTATGAATTTTCTGAAGGGTATGAAATCTGAAACTCAAATGTCTGTCATTATTTTCTAATGTCAGTCTTTAATGATTTGCCTCTAATTTGCAAAACCACAATTTTATGAAAAATGAACCAAAAATGTGATGCAAAAATGTAAAGTAGCCACACAATACAGCTGGGAACCTGTCAAAGAAATGACACTTTTTTTAAATATTAGTACTGTTAACTTGAGCAGCTGACAAAATAAACAAATCTACATGCATTTCTGAAATAAAAGTAATCTATAACTCTGATTATTACAGTTATTTATTAATTGTAAATCCTCCATGTTTTCTTCCAAATTTGCCATTTTGTGGAGGGATTATTAGAGGGAGAGCAACATTTTGAGCCAAAATCGGGGACAGTTGAAAGGTTTGAATATGTCTAATTCTATAAAGCAATTTATTTGCACGTACCTCTCAACCTGTTAACACAGGAAATCTGGCCAAGGCCAAATATATTGGTGGAACATACAAACAGTACTAAATATTGCTCTTGTATAAACGTAGTTGATAGAACAACAGGTCTTGCTTTAGCATGCATTTTTCTGAAGGTTGTGAAGTCTGAAACTCAATGTCTGCCATTATTTAGCGACTTCATTCCTAAATGATTTGCCAGAAAACCACAAATTTTATGAGGAACAAACCAAAAATAAAAAGCATTTATTCATTCTGCAAAACTCTGGACAGTTGAGAGGTATAGTTCAGCTGGGGCTGTCTTTGAGTTTGCCACCCTTCCCCCTCACAAAATCATGGTCGAATGGAGCCTTCCCCTGTAGCCGTTCCAATGCCCTATTACTTGGCTATTTCACCTCATTTACCATAAACACTGCAATGTGCATTCTGCTTTACTTCTACAATGATTTGGATTTCATTTGAAAGTTTTATTTTGCATTTTACAGCACAAACACTAAGACATCTGCTAAACAAATGCAATGCAGTCTCACAATGAAAACAGATTTAGCATTAAAAGTTCTCTACCCTTGAAACTCACATTCATTGAAACAGCATTGAAATCCACATTCAAACAAAATACATTTGGCTAGTATAAAGGTTAACTTTGGTCTGTTTTCAAATGATAGGCCCCCTTGCACACAAGACATACATGTGTTGTGTGATACACCTTCCTGATTGTATTAAATTATATTCCTTGTATAATACAGTGCAGTTGTTTGAGGGTGTTTTAAATTTATTGTTTTGAACATTTTTCCAGTGTACAATGAAACAAAATGCATGTACCAATAATGACAAAACTGCCCAACTGAGAACATTTCCATCATAAAAGTCTACTCAAACTTCTACAATCCACCAGTATCAGTAAATAATGCACAATCTCTGCAGAAGTAAAAGTCATCTATAAAATTCCATATTAAAGAGATCTGTAATTAATGAATAGGTTGCTACTAGCAAACAACTTTATATTTCATTGTTTCATCTACAAATAAAGTGCCTGTATCTTCACCAAAAAGGGCATTTTCAATACGGAGCACCCACCCACTGTGGGAGTAGAACCCTCAGCCTTTTGCATCAAAAGCAAGCATCTTACCTGTTGTGCTATTAACGATGCAAGCAGGTTTCACATAAGCAACACTAAACTTCTGTTCCCCGCAGCTCTCAGCTCCTTGTAAAATCTACCAGACACTCAACTGTATTTCTCAACTTTGCAGCACAAGAAATCTGGAAAAAGCCAAAATTTATTGGGGAGGGACAAAAGCCCAAAATCCATGGACACATTTTAAACATTGCTTGTATAATCCTGGAAGTTTCTAATTTAAAATGCTGTGTTACCACCATACATTTCACTGCCAAGTCTTGAAGCCAGGACCCTGTGCAAAACAGTCAAAACCACTTGCTTACCAGTGGGAGTGGGAAGCATTGAGCTGCCTTTTGTCCAGTTTTGTGAGGTTTCAGCCAGTAACTAGTAGTTTATTGGTCGTTTTGGGCCAGTTTCTAGCTTTTTCCAGCCCCCTGGTATAAAGCAGCTAAGCAGCGTTAGCACGATTTAGAGCGATTTAGTGCGGAGCTGCCACTGTTGCACACTAGGGCAGCACTGGTTAAGCAGGTTTAAACTATTCGGGCTACCTAAAGTCCACTCTTCAAATTTTCCCTTAAAACTACCTTCCTCGAACTATACTACTGATCAAATCAGCGTATCCTATAACTAAAAAGATCAACTCTACTTGACTCCAAGTAGACTATTCTCTATCTATTAAACCTAACACTTGCTCCTACAGTACTTATTACCTTGATACGGCACTCTTGTCATAGATAGTACCCCAAAAAGGCAACCCCCCATTTCTCGGTCACCCACGTCCCCCGGAATCTTTTTTAAAGTTTTTGTCTACCCTTCTAGCATGTCGAGGGTTCAGTTGCTAGTGTCCTCTCCTGCTCAGCTGGTGAACCTGGGAATATTGTGGCAATGTTTCAATTGCCTCATGTACACTGACAACCCTTTCCTCCTCCCACAAAACACAAATACATGCGAGAGATGCAACTATACGGCCAAACTGGAGGCTGAGCTCTCTCAACATAGGACTGGCAAGACCAGTCAGGAGGAGAAGGTTACCACACACACTATAGACCCAGTCTCACATAGTACCATTACAACCTCAAATCATACACATAAACACACAAAGACATACTCGGAGGCTCTGATCAAAAATCTACCAAAACAGCAGAGGCCACCAAAGCAGACACCCAAACAACCACCACCTCAGAACACAACACCCGCAATACATAGACCTCACAGTCAGAGTGTCAAACAGTCACAGCCCTTAAGGCCAAACACAATGCCAGACACACTAGTCATTGGTGACTCCATAGTCAGACACACTGATGTCCCGCTCACCAGACTGAGTAAGGAGAAGGTCACAGTAAGCTGCCTGTCGGGCGCTAGAATCCGCCACATAACGCAAGCACTCAGGTCTCTCAACAGCAGGTACAAATATGACTCAGTCATTGTCCACGCTGGTGTAAACGACCTGAGACGTACCTCCTTGGACTACATGAAAAGAGACATAGAGGAGCTCTCTGATTATGTAGCCCAGGCAGGTATGACCCTGACCTTGAGCAGTATCCTACCTTCACCAAGAATGATGCCACAATACAGAGATAAGATGATCAGCTTTAACAATTGGCTTAAACACTGGTGTCATTCAAAGGGGATCCAGTATCTGTCTGCCTGGGATGACATGCTGGACAAGCCACGCTGCTTCAAGGGACGGCTTGCACCTGTCACCCTGGGATTCCGGATATTGGCAAAGGCTCTTGCCACCCCATAGTGCCTTTTTAGGCAAGGCTCAAATTCTAAACCTACCACCCTAGAACACAAAAAGGAAAAAACTAAGGGTAATGCTGCTCAATGCCAGAAGTCTAAATCTCAAAATGCACGCACTCGAGGCCCTTCTCAGTATGGAGAACATCGATGTCTGTGCTGTGACAGAAACCTGGTTCAAGGCTCCTGAGAGCACCCCAGCTATCAGGATTTACCTCATATCATGCGTTCCGGCCCCAAAATCCAGACAATACCAAGAAAGGAGGGGGGGTATCCATATTCATCAAGGACACCCACACCTCAAGACTGGTGGCAATGCACGATGCATCGGAGACCATCCAGGTGCAATTAACCATAGGCAAGACTGCTCTGCAAATTGTAGCATGTTACAGGCCACCCTCACAAACTCAGGAAACTCACATGGCCTTCCTGAAAACACTAGAGGGATAAATGTATCACCAAACACCATCATACTAGGTGACTTCAATTACCCTAATATAGACTGGGAACACTACTCAAGCCCAAACACCCTAGCCCAAAAGTTCCTGGAATTCATAAACTCAAATGCCATGGAACAACTAGTCACCATCCCCACAAGAGGAGATAACATACTTGATCTCATCATCACGAACATGGGAGCACAATGTTCAACACCGGAAGTATACCCCTCACTGGTGAGATCAGATCACAAACTAATCTCGCTGGAGGTCCTCATCCCACCCCACCTGAAATAAAAAGACCACAGTAAAGAACTTCTCAAAAGCCGACTTCACACTTCTAAAGACTAGTGTGGTCTCCTTTCAGGCCCCGAGCCGCGGAAAACAATACTCAAGCCGCTGAATCACTTACAAACGCCTTCTACCAGCACCTGCAGGACTGCATGGATAAGGCAATCCCAAGCAAAACAAAGACTCTTTGTACCAAAGGCAAGCGTCCAGTCTGGTGGACCCCAGCCATAAACAAACTCTACAACAAAAGGAGGAAGCTACTACAAGATAGAGCAAAATCCTTAAAAGGTAAGACACCCTTGATCACTATAAGTAAAAACTAAGAGCTCTCATAAAATCATCCAAAGCAAATTTCGAGAGAAAAATAGCTAAAGACTCAAAAGACAATCATAAGGCCTTCTTTAGCTATGTTAGAAACCTAGGAGGAAACTCCCAGATATGCTCAGAACTAGTTCAAAATGATGTGAAGATTACTGATCCTACAGACATTGCCAACATACTGGCTGACAGGTTCAGTGCAAACTTCTCCCCTCCCCAAAGGAGAGATATCTATACCAAATGAGTGCAGCCCCCAAACATCTCCAGCGCCCAAGTGAGAACTGCTCTCTCCAAAGCAAAAACACAGCATCCATGGGACCCGATGGTGTCCCCGGCTGTGTGCTCCACGAACTCAATGAGGAATTAAACCCACAGCTAGGACAGCTGTTTAATCAAAGTCTTACCTCTGGATACGTACCCAGGGAGTGGCGCACTGCAACTGTGGTCCCACTTCACAAAGGCGGTGCCTCCACAGACCCTGGAAATTACCGGCCCATTAGCTTGACAAGCCTTATCTGCAAAGCCATGGAGAGGATCATAATGGACCTCATAAATAAAGACATAGGGAATTTGCAGACTTTGGATCCAACCCAGTTTGGCTTTGTCAAAGGCAGATCATGCCTTTTAAACTTGGTTGACTTTTGCGAAACAGTCACCAAAGCC
Source organism: Protopterus annectens (assembly GCF_019279795.1). NCBI lineage: Eukaryota > Metazoa > Chordata > Ceratodontiformes > Protopteridae > Protopterus > Protopterus annectens. The sequence goes on along the minus strand of NC_056737.1, from coordinate 1,501,281,256 downwards.
ATTGATGAGGGAAAGGCAGTCCATACAGCCTACCTCGATCTGGCTAAGGCCTTCGATACAATACTCCACTCAGGTATCATTGAAAAACTCATCAGCTTAAATGTTAACCCATACATCACAAGATGGGTTGCAAACTGGCTGAGTGACAGAACCCACAGGGTCAGAGTTGCTGGCGCCATGTCAGACTCAAAGCCTGTCACAAGTGGTGTCCCACAGGGCTGAGTCCTGGGCCCACTCTTGTTTGGCATCTACTTTTCCGAAGTACAAGCAAACACAGGAGGGTTATGGCTGACAAAGTTTGCAGATGACTGCAAACTGGGCACCATAGTAGAAAACACATCTGACACAGATATCCTTCAGAAGGGTCTCACAGAAACGGATAACTGGTGCCAGAGCCACGGCCTAAAGTTAAATGCCAAAAAATGCATAGTCATACCCTTCGGGAAAAACAAGGTTACCCCTAGCTACCAAATAGGTGGCAATCCACTGAGCACAGAAGAAGTTATCAGGGACCTGGGGACCCAGGTTGATAGTAGTCTGTCATTCGACACCCATGTAGCTAAAGTAGTTAGGAAGTCCTTCTACATTGCCCACCTTATCATGAAGGGATTCTCATCTAGATCAAGGGAGGTCATAGTCTCCCTTTACTCATCACTCATCAGACCTATGATTGAGTACAATGCCCCATTCGGAATGTATCTGACCCGACACTTGCAGCAGCTGGAGAGGCCACAAAAGTTCCTCACCAAAAGGATAAAGGGTCTCAAAAATCTGTCCTATGCTGCCCGACTGAAAGAACTCCAGCTCTATTCAGTCGCACCGCTGCTCAGAGGTGACCTTTGCCTAACATACAAGGCCATGTCAAACCCAGATTTGATGAATATGCTTCACCTCAAAAATCTAGATCCATCAGAGCCACAAGGGCGGAGACTTAAACCTCGACACGGCTATTAATAGGACGTGCTGGAGGGATAGATTCATCACCCAAAGACTCCCTATGCTGTGGAACAAAATCCCGGTACATGTGAGGCAGAGCACCTCGCTGGCCTTGTTCAAGAGAAATCTTGACCAATGGATGGGAGATCGCAGATATACCCCAGGAATTACCTCAGTGTCACTGCTCGACAGAGGCACAGCAAAATAATGGGTATAGTTCCCCATACTAAAGGGGTGGCGTAAGCCACAAAACAATGGGCTAGGCTTATAAATGCCCTCGGGCAGATAGCCTAGTATGAACCTATGAACCTATGAACCTATGAACATACCACTATGCCAGATCAGCTGTTTTATGAAAGAGAGGAAGACTGAAACTTAAATAGATACCCTTTAGTGAATTCAGTTCTCACCATAGCTGTCAACCTCTTAGCACAAAACACCAGGACGAAGCCAATAATGGGGGAATACAGTTCCAAAAATAGGGACAAATTTCAAATATTCTTCTTATAAACTGAGAAAATTGCTAGAATAAAAGGTCTTGTGTTACTATGTACTTTCTGAAGAATATGAAGTCTGAAATTCAAGTGCATGTCAATTTTATTTAACATTTGTTGACCAGGAAAGTCTGACTTGGAACAAAACTGAATTTTCAGCAGAGGCCTAGGGAGAAATACTGCAGACACATGTCTTTGCAACATGGGAGGACACCAGAGCAAACCCACCCACAAACACAGGGAGGACATGCAGACTCCACACAGAAGGCACCCCAGCCAAGAATCAAACCAGAGAACCTCTACCTGTGAGGCAACAATGCTACCACTGCACCATCAACTATCTAAGGAATTACAAATTCAGAAGCCACAGATTTTATGTTGAACATAACAGAACAAAATATGAGGCAAAAATCTGCAGAAGTTTCACAGATGGTGGTGGGTAGGGAATTCAAGCTCTTGTTATCTGAACCCAGGGTACAAGCCTGAGGGGTATTTTCTAACCATCAGGGAAGGTATCCTATCCTGAGTTCTTCCTATAGCCACCAGTATACATTGACTGGGGCAATTTACACACACATTGACTGGGGCATTTTACACACACACACACACACACACACACACACACACACACACACACGCACACACACACAGTGTACTGTTAATGCAGCCCGTGATATAATATTTTTGAGCAAATGTCTGACACTAGACTATGTGACGAGAAACACATTTTATTTAGCTTAATGTTATTTTGTCCAATAAGAAAGTATTTTCATAAAGTTGAGGTAGACTTGCCACTTTTTATCATCAGAAGTTTTCAAAGTTAATACTGACAAAGTAAGAACTATATTAAGAATGTCTCAACTGGCAGGCAAATGACATCCCTTGAGAATTCCTAGTATTATGCACTATCTTTCTGATTTTTTTCTGAACCTATGAGAAACTTATTTATCAATGAGTTAATAATTTGGACATGATATGGCGTTCCACTTAATTGCAAGAAGAGTTTTAAAATATTTACAATTATTATCTGAAACACCTACAGTGAAGTAATGTGAATTAATCAAGCAACATTAAAAGCAGGTGCTAATCAAACTAGTATTAGTGAAGTGATCCTATATGAAAGCAAGCCAGATGCTTATAGAAAAATGTGCCAATGGAAATATGCTCAGAAACAAAAATCTACCTGTTCTAGTATAAAAAATGCACACATGTCTAGGACTATATTTATTTCAAAGCTGCAGTTTTTAGCAACAGTCACACACACACACACACACACACACGCACACACACACACACACACACACACACACACACACACACACACACACACACACACACACACACACACACCTAATGGCTTTCTCGACCAGCAAGTTAAATACACTCCAAACGTCTTTCTCAACCAGCAAGTTAAATACACTCCAAACGGTTTTCTCAACCAGTAAGTTAAATACACTCCAAACGGCTTTCTCGACCAGCAAGTTAAATACACTCCAAATGGCTTTCTTGGAATACACACACTCCCTACCTGAAATATAACATCCAAGATGCACACACAGCAGCAAAATAAACTAATGGCTTTCTCAGCAGCAGCAAATGAACTAATGGCTTTCATGGCAGCAGTAAAATACACTCCAAACACCAAACGGCTTTCTCGGCATACACACAGTCCCTACCTGCAATATAACATCCAAGCTGCAAAGTAATGGCTTTCTCCACAGCAAAATAAAATCTAAAACTTGGCTCTGCAAAACAAATCCAATGGCTTTGTCAGAATAAATTCCCAAATGGTTTTGCAGCTGGCTTTTCTCATCTGTGCACGCTGGAATGCACACTTCCGGTTTCCTATTTGTGAATGCTCCATTCCAAGACTGCTGACCTTGCAGTCTGATCCCCTTCCAGTCTATGCAGTTAGCACCACATAGACTTCTGGGGCATCAGCAGTCTGCTGCCTTTTTCCTGAATCTGGACTGGTAAGGCAGCAGTCCGGATTCACTTTCTATGTGAAGTTACTGAAGTTATTGGATTGTACCATTGTGGTACACAGCTGGGGGGCTGCAGTCCTGCAGTCCAATATCATGAGCAGCCACTGGATTTCAGTCTTTTTATATCAGCTGCTATGTTCCTGACATTAGCAGTATTAAATACCCATCTAAGATTGACAGCAGTACCTGACATGGTAAACTACAGATTTAACTGGATATATCATGCAGGCGGAGATGAATTTCTCTGCAAAGTATGTGAGAAGTTGAGTTTAAAAAAAGTAGGTGGGCTTTCTCTTCCTTTGTCTCTAATGCAAGGAAATAACAGTTTTAAAAACTACAAGCAGGTTTCTGGTACATACACAATGCTGGAACCATATTGTAGGGAGAAAAGAAACCTAACGATCGAGTTAAATTGTATGAGAGGGTGGAGTTTTCCTTTAAGTTTCAACACCTTCTAGCAGATCCATTTAGGGGAGCATACACTTAGGAAGTACAAGGTCAGAGGATAGGATAAGTGAAGGAAGTGAGGCAGGCAAAAGGGTGAAGTAAGCATTGTTATTTATATCACCTCAGAGAAAGATCTGGTCTCTTCAGTGTGGGCATTTGTTTCACAGTACGAAGCTGTCAGCACCCAAGTGACTAGGGTTGTGTTTTGCTCAGGTATTCCAGTAAGGAAGGCTAAGGCTAAGCGCAGTCACTGTAGCTAACAGTTGGTAGGCATTCTGGTTAGTTACTCAAGAAAGAAATAAATAAAGAAAGAAGCACACGTATAGTAATCCTATAAGTTTACATATTCCAAATGGAAGACTGATCTGTGCACAGTAGTTAGTAATGGGGGAGTGTGGCAAACAGTATGAGGGAAGAGAGATCGAGTCCAGGTGACAAGGACATGGTGCTTACCCTATATGATTGTCTCAGTTCCTCAAGTGTGCCACCAAGTTCCATTTTTAGTCTTAAAGTAGGTGTGGAATTCTCCATTCACAATCAATACAATGGCAACATGACCTCATAAGGAGAAAACTGTCAAGGCATTGAGGCTTTTCCAGTTGTTAAATAGTGGGTAAGCCAGGGATGGGAGGTATGTAGAAGAGTACATCATGGTCAGATTGGGGATTTTCCAAAAGTCTGTGTTGGTTTAATTTGCTGGCTTTTGCCCTGACTCTGATACTTTTAGGTAGCTTCTGTGTACAGTAAATGACACAATTCCATGTTCCTACAGGTTCATAACTCAAGGATGGCAGAAGTGGATGATGTCTTGGGTTGGTGTTATGAGTTTTCTTCTTTACCTTGTTGTTTGGGATGGTTGATCTGCAGGTGATAGCCGGTGTGTATAGGGCCAGTCATGCTGTGAAAGCTTTTGCAGTGTGGCAAAGGACTGCCTCTGCTGCCATTTTGAATGTCTTATGCTATTGATGTTTTTCTGCTGCCTCTCATCCCTTATAAGTCTGTGGAGGAGAATGGTAGTTAGGTGCTCAGTTAGTCAGTGGCAGGTGTTATTTTAGGGGCAGAACTTTGTTCTGTTTGCCACAAGCCTATTGGTTGGCATTGGCAGGAGGGCTCACCTAAGGTCACATAGTATTTAAAAAAATAATAAAAACGATATGATAAATATTAACAAATCAAGAAAACAGAAAGGAGTTTAAGAACAGGGAAGGCAGATCTGGGCACTCCTACATCCATGGGAATCTACTTTTTTCATGCCAGTATCACAGCAACATGGTGCATGAGGAGGGGATGAAGCTACAAAGTATCAGAGTTCTCAACTTCTTTAGTCAGGAATCAGGGCAAAGATAAAAAAGTAATAACACAAAGGACAAAATCAGTGGCAACCTTTATATATTATTCTAATTTACTTAGAAAGTTTCTAGAATAACAGTAATTGGAGCTTTCATGCATTCTCTGAAGAATGTGAAATATAAATCTCTAATGTCTGGTTTTATTGAGTAACTGTAATCCTCAGTGATTTATCAAAAAAATCAAACAATTTTTAAGGCCAGGGCAACAAGATGAGGCAAAATCAGGGATAGCCTACAAAATCAGTTACAGGTGAGACCTATACTGAGCATTGTGGGTGTGGGAAGTAGCCTAAATGTGAAAAAAAATTGAACATATTGAGTTCACATGCCAGTGGGGGGGGGGTGCAACAACTTTAATAAGGCTGGTACTGGGAAGGGTGGTGATGCTTACACTGAGCTTGGCCCCTTTATACTGGCTGGCAAAGGGATATGTACTGATTTTTGCTGCTTATGAAACCATGAGCTACACTGTGTTAAAAGCTGCCATAAGTGAAAGACAGGGTAAGTCAAGTGCTGGCAAATAGAAAAACATTATTAAAAAGAAAAAAAGGAAAACAGCAAATGCAGTAACCACATTGGATGAAACATTACCCATTGCAGTGACTTCATAGCACAAGAATTCTGGGAAAAGCTGAAATTGATGTGGAGTAAAAGGTCAAAAATGTGGGGCAGATGTTAAACATTGTTCTTCCAAACTTAGAAAGTTGCTAGAATAACATATTTTGTATTACAATGTATTTTCTGAAGGATATTAAACTTAGTTGTCTGTCATCACTTAGTGACTGCAGTGCATAACTGTCTGCCTGAAAGATCACACACTTTATTAGGGACAGACAAAGAATATAAAGTCTTGAACATCTATGAATTTCTGGACAGCTGAGAGGTATAGTGGTGGTGGTGGTGGTGGATGGAGACATTTCATAGAGTCTGACAGTTGAGGGTGCCTCTATTTTCTATGCTGGCTAACTATGGGCCTAGTTTGTAGTGGTGGCTAACTGGATAGGGACTTACCTTGGAGGTTAGAAGATACTTTTTACAAGAAGTGAGATGAACTCAGGACCATTTTTCTCTAGAATGCTCCACGAAGGGAAGAGAGACATTGGTTGGCAGGATCAAGAAATCTTTAACACACAATGAGAAGAAATGGTCTGCTAACTAATGACTGGAAGGGAAGTTGATAAATTTTTAGTTATTAGAAGGGCAGGTGAGGTGATTTTTATTAGATTAACACTGTTAAGTCATAGCAAGCTACCTAAGAGCTACCAACTGATGGGCAATGAACTTGGGATAATTGTATTTCAGGATTTGTGTATATGAATAGTTACTTAAGGGTTTCCTTTACTCAAAAATGTTCTTACCATCACAGATGTGCAGTGGCTGTGTCTACTTCACTTGAGCAAAAACCCTTTTCTTCAAACTCCGATTTGTCAAACCCTAATTGTCAAAACTTGCTACAACGAATGGCCGTTTTAACAAATTTTTCCTAGGGGAAAAAATGCTTGGCCATCATTGAAAATATGCCCTTTTCCCCGCTGTTGTATGATCTTGGAGTTGGTATATTTAGTTGGGGGGTGAAGCCCCCCACCTTACTGGGTTTTAAATTTTCTGACATTTTTGGCATTTGTTAGGCTGGCCAAGCATTTTTCCCCCTTGGAAAAAATTTGCTAAAACGGCCATTCGATGGAGCAAGCTTTCAGCAATTACGGTTAAAAAAATAGGTGTTTGAAGAAAAGGGTTTTCTCTGAAATGATATAGACCCTAGTGGCTAATGGTTGGTAATGCTTGATTCCAGTATGATCTGTAGTTCTGAAAAGTGAAAGTGGTGAATAAAGCTTTGTAATGGGAGGATAGTCATACTGATAGCTGGCTAATCAAGATGTTGGATAGGGTTGGAAGACAGGCCAGAGTGCCAGTCGGGGTAAGCAGAGACAGGACTAAAGTGCACTGTGCTTTTCATGAGTGCACAGTACACTTTATCCTGTCCCTGTCTTCTCTGACTAAAACTCTGACCTGTTGGAGAAGACAGAGACAAGATTAAAGTGTGCTGTGCCTTTAATAAAGACATATTTGCATGGTTTTCCTGCAACTTTGACTATACATGGTCAAGGTATGCAGGCCACATAGAATGGTCAGATGGTGCAAGGAAGGGTCAAGTGTTTTTGGTGTGGTCTATTCTTCAGCACAGCATTAGGCAGGATAATATGGCAGAACTAGGAGGGAGAAGTAGGGGCAATTCTCAAGAGGCATCTGGTTTCTTGTCCTTTGAAAGTGCAGCAGGCACCTATCACAATCTCTCACTAGAGTGACAGTTTTGCAATTGCTCTTGCAGGACTACATAGATAAGACAGTGCCTCAGGAATTATTGAAAGGGTTTTCTTTAGGCTTTTCCATTTGGTTGGTGGTGTAGGGGAGCAGCCAAATTGTGTCAGAATTTGAAATCTGTTAAGGGAGGGAAGAGCTAGTGCAGGCATTACTCAACAAGGAGGTGAAGGTGGGTAGGGTCTTAGTCTGATTTGATGTCCCTCACTTTCTAGACTTTAAAAAGTAAAAAGGTCATGGGCATAAAGAAACCATGCAGCTGAAACACTGATATGTCCTTAAGGGGATTTGTATACATCCCATAGTCCTCTGCTGTATTATACAGTGAAGACTCCAGCTTGACTGGGTCTCTCTTGCGGTTTTACTGAATGGTTTGACGGTTTGTCTGTGTGACCTTTTTACCCTTTTGTTTGTATATTTTTTGCAATCCTTTGCAGGCACCTCAATGTCTGTGTACATCAAGCTTGATTTTAAGCTCTGTGTTCCTAAGGTACAGCTAAATAATCCAGTTATGCTTAACTGGTCAGGTCAGAAAAAGACTGATACATTACATGCCTACAGCTAGCTAGATTTGCTGTTATTGGCTTGAATTTGCCCACAGAGACTTAAAAAGTAAAAAGTCATGGGCATTCAGAAGATATGAAACTGAAACACAAGTATGTCCTTAACTCTTTCACTCCAATGTAGCTCAGGAAGTTTGAACTGTAACTGCCAATGGGCGGAGCCTCAGCCTTTTGACAGAATCAAATTATGTATTCACATTTCAAACAAATGTTCATATCTCTGAAACCATAGGGATTATGAAAGAAGTATAAATGGTAAACTATTCATCACAACTATTTTTATAGTGGTAGTGTTCTTTAGGTTCTAGATCTTAAATTGAGTTTTATAAGTCACAGTAAACACAGCAACTATTACATTTGTAATATTTTGTAAACAACTTGCAATATCTCAGCAACCACTCAAGTTACACACATACTGTCAGCAGCATTTTATTCATCTAGCTGAGAACTTTCATATGAGGCTAAGGAGTTCTGTCTGTGTTACCTGTTTGTTGAGATATTTAGAAAAATGTGTACATTGTATCTATATAAATTACTATCATAAAAACAACAGTTAATATCTCTTTACCTGCACTAGACAGAGGTCAAATATTAATGCAGTTGAGTTTTGATATTGTCTAAGTTTTTAGATAAAATCTTCTAAAACCTTGTACATAGCATGGTTTTGGAATTATTGATGCAAATATGCACAAACAATATTTGATGCCTAGATGCTTCTGTAGGAGTTAACTGCAGATGCACCTGGAGACACCACATGGATGTAATGAGTTAAGAGGTCATTTGCCTTTCTCCAATGTGTCTACCCTATAGGAGGTTTAATGTACTGCAGAGTAAAGACTCTTGCTTGACTGAGTTTTTCCTTGCAGTTTTTACTGTATGGTTTTGTCTGTGTGACCTGTATACCCTTTGGTTTGTACCCTATTTCAGATATTCTTCAGGCACTCTAATGTTTATGGGCATCAGGCATCACTTAAGGCTCTGTGTTTTCAAAGTGTAGCAAAACAGTCAATTTATGTTGTACTAATGAGGTATGAAAAAGACTGAAATATGGCATATCTTCAGTTGGTAGTGCCTGCTTTTATTGGTCTGAATATATCCATAAATACTTAAAAAATAACAAGTCAAGGGAATTCTAAAGCCAGGTAGCTGAAACACAGGCTTGTCTATAAAGGAGTTATTTGCATATATCCCATGGGTCTCCACTACAGCAGGTTTAAAGAATTACAGAGTAAACACTCTAGCTTGGATGAGTCTTATTTGCAGTTACCAAGAACAAGCAAAACACAGTAATCGCGATGGATCGTCTCTCCAATGCCTCTAACTCTTCTACACCAGTAAAGAAATCCAGAATGGAAAGTGTACAAGCCAACAGTTTATTTTCTTATGAAGACTCTTGAAAATACATACTATGGGCTGAGAGGGCCAAGTTGGACATATATTTTTTATGAGACCTTTGGGGTTAGTTAACAGATCAATTTGTTACTTTCAGTTGGTCGGTATGCTGCTTCCTGGGGCAAAATACGATGGTGACAGTAGGTACAGCAGAAATTACCTATCCTTTTTGATCAGTCTGGAAGAGTTGCATAATTGCTGTATGAACATTTTAATGGCAGGATTTACAGTAGTACCAAGTTGAGATTAAAACCAGTATATTAGCTTGTTATTGACAACTGCGGGGAGTCTGTTTTTCTGAACTAAAACAAAAATGAAAACAGTATTGCAGTCAGCAACTAAGTGCATCACAGTGACAGTTATATCTTGCTTTTATGGAAGAGCACCAGTCCCAACATTTTCCAAGTTTACACTTTTAAAATGTTTACACTGTGGGCATATCACTATAACCCAAATACATAAAAAACGGACTTGTACTTGGCACTGTGACACTGAGGAGGCTGAGTAAGATCATTTTTATAGTCATGCCCTCAAGTTCAAAGTGCTTGAAAACAGTGGACTAAGATTATCCCTGTGATCACTGAAATACTTTTACCTGAAAGGTACAATACGGCCTTTTGGCCATTAGAACTGCGGTAAATGTCAGTCATCCCTAACAACACAGTGAAGCACATTCATGCCAGTTAGCCACAGTGGGTTTCAAACACTTACCTAAGTAGAGAAGCTATAGGATATTACATTGACTCCACACACAGCAGGAATTGTCTTACTACAGGTATGACACAATACACATTTGAAGGCATGACATCATCATAGTGGTGTAAGGCTTATCTGTGGTTTAAAATTGATTAAAAGAGTGGTATAATTTGTTTTAATAGCTTGCACAACAATAAGTATACACAACCACTTATGATGCATAATCTAGTCATCTCTGTGACCGTAGATGCACACACATGTACAATACCTAGAACATGCCAGATTTCAACTCATGCCTTAATAAGTCTTCAAGCTTGTGAAATTTGCATCATTTCCTAATGCCATAGGAGACTTACTAAAAGGATGAAATACATCACAATTCAGCAAGTGGGCTTATCTGTGTTTAACAAAGCAGTTTTCTAGGCTAAAATGGACAGACATCAGTGGAAGAGGCCTCTATGGCTATACATCTGAACTGTGGGTGTTGCCATTTCTCCTCAACTTCTTTTGCTCTCTAGGTGATGCCTTTACTAATCAAGTGTGCAATGTAGAAAGTTTCTTACTGCAGTAGACACATGGTGGTCGAACTTAAGGTCGTAGTGAACTTGTGATCCCAGGACCCTTACCACTTCATGGGTACTTAGGGTATTGTTGATTTGTTAGTGTGAAGGAACATTGTTTTTGCTGAAGTAAATGATGATGCATTTCTTTGCATTCAGTTTGAGACTGTGACTAATGCACTCATCATTGGTCTGCATGAGGCCCTCCTGGAGTATACTGACAACATTTGAGGATTCAATGATTGCACCTAGTTTGCAGTTATTTGCAAACCTGGTCAGCCACAATCCCTCAGTTTTGACCAGAACTTATGAGAAATATATACCAAACAATATGGGACCCAGCACTGACTCCTGTGGCTCCCTGCTGGTAACAGGTCTCCTGGTTGATGTAAAGTCACCTATTTTGATAGTGTGTGTCTGGTATGTAAGCCAGATGGCAACCCATCTTATAACAAAGTGGCTTACATTCAGTTTGCTAAGTTTCTCAATAATATTTGAATGTGGGATTATGTTGAATGCCTTTGCCAAGTTGAAGTATGCAGTGTGCACAGATTTGCCCTCATCAATGGCCTTGGTCACACTTTCAAAGATATCCACCAGTCTAAACAGGCAGGATCTGCCCTTCCTGAAGCTAAATTCAGTAGGATGCAGGATTTGGAGTTCACCTATGTCTTTATTTATGAAGTCAATAATGATACATTGCATGGCCTTATAGATGAAGCTGGCCAGACATATGGGTCTGTAATTGCTAGGGTCTATTGCTAGGCCACCTTTGTGGAGGGAATAACTGTTGCTGTTTTCCATTCCACAGGAATAAAGCCTGTGGTTAGTGGTGATGCTAATTCATGTTTTAGCATGTTTAGAAAATGGCCTGGGATGTCGTCTGGTCCCACAGAGGCTGTATTTTTTGTCTTGAAGAGGGCTTTGAAACCTGTTCTTCAGATATTTAGGGTGGGAGGGAAGTTTGGGGTAAGATATTTGTAAGTTAGGAGAGGATAAGGGAGTGAAATTTTCCCCAAACCAATCCACTAGCAGGTTTGCTATCTCTGTGGGGTCAGTGCGTGTGATACCGTTGGCCACCAGTTCTGCAAATGCTTGGGTTCTACCCTTTAGGTTTCATATGTAGCTGTAAAAGGCCTTATGGTTATCCTTGGCTATATTTGCTAAGTTTGTCTCTAAAGAGCCCTTGGAGGATTTGACAAGTTGTCTTATTTGCCTCTTGAGGTCGAGGAGGGGTGCTTTTCCATTGTTGAAGCCTTGCCTTTGTTTTTTTGTTCAGCAACGTTTTACATTTATTGTATAGTTTGTTGATGCTATATGTCCACCATGGCATCTTGTTTTTCCTTGGGGCTCTGGCTTTGATTCTTTCTGGTACATCCGATTTTATACACTTATGCAAGTGATTATATAGGGCTTTAGTGCAAGCATTGGCATAGTTACCACTTCCAAATTGGAATAGGGCTTGGAATGCATTTATACCTTCACCTAGAGGGATATAAGCGTTTTGTCTGATTTCACCCTTTGTGAGTTCTGGTGTTAGTGTTAGCTCGAAGGTGATTAATTTGTGGTCAGTTTTAAGAAATGAGGGTCCGACAATTGCAGCAGTGTTCCTGTTTGACATGTTGGTGAGGACCAGATCTAGAATGTTTGTTCCTCTTGTCGGCATATGGAAAATTTGCTCTAGGGCAATTGAATTAACAAATACAATGAACTTTTGTGCTAGCTAGTTAGGGCTAGTGTAGGTTTCTTAGTTGATGGTGACATAACTGAAATCTCCAATAACCAGTGTGTTTGGTAAAATTCAGACAGTCTCCATTTTGATCAAGTGGCCTTCATGGGTGTTTTGACCCATGGAGGTTGACCTATAACAGACTATGACTTGAATGGGTGTCTTACCCACTGAAACCTGGATCTGGAGTAACTCCATGGAGTTGTCCAGTCTAACTATACAGGAGGTTAATGCATCTCTAATACAGATTGAAACACTGCCTCCTTTGGTTTTCACATGTTCATTTTGTGGTCTAAAGGTGTGGAAGGCATTGTAGCCTTGCAAGACTAGGGTAGCCTCTGAGGCTTTGAACCAGATCTCTGTGACAGCACTGACATCTACATCTTCTAGTGATAGAAGTGCTTCCACGGAGTGCAATTCTTGTTTTAAGCTCCTAGCATTTAGAAGCATGACCTTTATTTTGTTCTGCTTGGTGAATTTAACATTGGTAATGTTGTTTTTGAGAGCTTGCCTAAAAAAGGCACTATGGGGAAAGCAAGCGCCTTTGCCATCACCAAAATCCCAGAAGTGCCAGGTGCAAATTGGCTCTGGCAACGCAATTAGGTTTGTCGATCATGGCTTTCCAGGCTGACAGGAACTGGATCCCCTTTGAATGACTCCAAAAACTGAGCCAGTTATTGAAATCAATCATCCTTTTGTCAGAGGATGATTTCATCAGTGTGCTGCAGAGAAAACATTTTGGCTAAAAATTGAAGCAATTGATGGGGGAGCCCTCACTTGGTTGAAATGTTTCTCCTGAGTAGAAGTGCCCACATCTGATGTGTGGGTAAAGCTAATCATATCTAGCACTACAAACACACACACACACACACACACACACACACACACACACACACACACACACACACACACACACACACCCACACTCAGAAACAGATTCATGCTAGCCAGTCACTGCTATATTTGAACAGCCAAGTACAGAATCTAAAGTACACTTTATCAACTACAAGTGCCACAGCAGAAGTCTGACTTTAAGTGTAAGATACAGCACATTTGTATGAATGACATCATCACTATGCTCCAGAGAAGATAGTGTGCATCACAGGTTTGGGTAAAAATAAATGTGTCCTGACAAGCAGAACAAATACCAAAGTGTTGATCACAAGTAATTGAATACTGCTCAGATAAGTTATATATCCTTTATTCAAGGACATTGCTGTAGTATGAATGAGATGTAGCTGTTTCACAGTTTGGTGTTTTGATAATACTCACAATTGTAAACTGGGGGAATGAGAACCAAGCACATCTGACTGTTCAGCTCAGGATGATTGTATGCAAATCTTCACCATTTGTTATGTCAGTATTAATATTTCATCATGCTTGGACTGTGCAATGTAAATAAAAGATATGAAAGTTAAAAATATGAAAGCACACAACTTCATATCACTCAGTAAGTATGTGTCCAAAGTTCACAAACCATTTGCAAATCTAATCTGAGTGCAACCATAATTTACAGTATGTACTGTTTAGACAGCATCACTATAAACTCATCATATCTTGAGTATAGTAGTCCATTTCAACATATATAAAAATACAAGACATTGGCATTACTTTCTTTTAGTCAAAACCACTTCTTGAAGTGCACTATTGACAAGCTACTTTGCCCAACTCATGGCAAAATAATATTGTTTGCATAATTATTTGCTGAGGATTTGAACTTAGAACAGAAATCAACAGTGGTCTATGGTACTCCATGCCAATCTTTGCACAAAAAAAGATTGCAGACATACAAACAGATCATATTGTGATACATTCCTAAACAGATGTGTGTTATGTTAATGTTTTTTTGTGTCATGATTTACACATTTGTCATGATAATTGCAGTAAAGTACTTATTATATTGACAAAGAAGGTGTATAATTAGACTGTTCTCCTATCAGGTGATTGTCCATACATGTAAGGCATGTTGTACCATTCCTTATGCAATTGCATTTGTTTGAATGACATCACTGAGTACTACACTCACTAAATTAGAACATACATGTATGTGTCATACCAAAAGGACCTCAGAAGACACACACAAATGCAAAATTCTGTGTCTATAGCAGCAGTATTGTGCTTAGTGTAACATGATGGTTACCCATTAAATCCTTGGTTTGACCAAATGTCTTGTGCTTAATGCTGGGAATGTATGGGCAGTTTAGGCTCATTATGAACTACATAAGGTACCAAAAATGTTGTAGCATGTTGAATCATAGATGTATGCATGAATCCATAGGACCAAATTTAATGAGAAATTTAAAATGTTCAACATTTTAGACATGATGCTGGATTCAAACACTTGTCAGTCTGCATTGACAGTTTATAGATGTGATCAATAGCTGATCACTCCACAAAGGAAGGTAAAATCATAAACATTTTAATGGACCATAGCAACACTTTGAAACAAGAAACATTGTTTGCAGCATACTTCATAACAGTAGTTACAAATGAAATATCTCATATAGAGTACATTCAACTCTGCAGTCTATTCAATATATTACAAAATCTGTCTCCACATAGTGCTATCACTCTGTCTTTCCATAGCACAGTGAAGATAAACAGTAGTATGAGGGGCCACAGACTAATGCAGACTAAAGCCCACCAGCTTTTGCCATAATATGTGAACTGCTATTTACCATGAGTTACAATTACTGCTTAGTGCCAATCATAGTGTAAATTCTGAGTACAAAGGGTGATGGGAAAAAAGGGGGAAGAGAGAAAAAGAAATAGGGAAAGAGATATAAAAACAATTTTGTTTATGGGCCATTTCTGGCCATCTTTGTGGTGTATTGTTTTTACGTTTGTCATCAAGATTATCATGTCAGGTTCTATATAAGAACAATTTTCCAATAAGCAGGAAGTAGGGTAAGATAGTAGAAACATGTATAAGATCAATGTAAGATACTAGTGTGTTAATAACATGTAGTCAACACTTACCAACATAATATCAATACAAAAAAAGCATGAGCTAATGTTTGACATATGTGGGTTCAAATCCTTGACACTATGCAAAATGCAGTCTATAGATATGAGTACACCACAAATTAACTCATACTTCACATTGTAAAACTACATACTTGAGGGGACAGTGACAAAAGCTTGAAACAAGGGAGAATGTAAGCATTGGGCTTCATCCCAGTTATGACAGTCGTAACATATAAGGTGTACATTACATCCTGCAGCCTAATAAACTTGTAAGAGTAACTGCCTCCTCATAGTGTTATTATTCTGTATTTCTATAGTGTGTCAGGGTTAAACACATTTCTGCTATAATAACCATACTACTGCAGTCAAAATTAAAATCTTTTTTTGCCATAGGATGTGAAAATATCATTGACCATCACTAACAATCAATGTGTGATGCCAAGCATCATGCAAAGGATGAGTGTGGAAGAGTTTTTTTATGGGTCAACTCCAGCCATGTGCATTGTGTGTGATTCTATTTTTTAACCAGATTAAATTTGTGAAAAAGGGAGGAGCATGAAGAGGGAAGGATAGAGAGGAAGAATAAAGGAATGTGCACGATGGTAGGTGTCACTCTTCTTATGTGTATTAAGAAGACGTTGAGGCTTGGGTATTCATTAATTGGTTTATTGTATACATATACATCAAGATGGATGGCAGGGACATTAATCTTAAACAAACTATCTAACTAACTGACTGACTACATACTTGCATGCTCACACTCTGGCTGCTCACTCAAAATGGTACTTTTGCTTGCATGTACTCAGTACACTGGA
The DNA here is from genome assembly GCF_019279795.1 of Protopterus annectens. NCBI lineage: Eukaryota > Metazoa > Chordata > Ceratodontiformes > Protopteridae > Protopterus > Protopterus annectens. The sequence continues at coordinate 1,501,265,004 of NC_056737.1, read as the reverse complement.
CAGCTTTTTAAAGTTATATCACACACTCTGATCTACATCTTCCCTTTTTACTGAGCTGTCTCATATAAACAATGGCATTTTACTAGCTATGGGATTATACAGATAATAATACAGAAAAACGACAGTCATGTCCAGGTTGCCATGTATCTGGAAGTATATTTTGAGATGTGATCTGATGTTGTGACATAATAGAACTGGGGTTTAGCAACAGGGGCAGTAATTGTGGAATGTTCTGCTTGAGGAGTTTTAGGGATTTTCTCCGGAATGGGGATTGCTGATAGAACGTTCTCTTGAAAAGGAGCATTGGTCAAGTCACTCTTAGAACTAGAGTCTTTGTCACAGGCAAGCTGCTGTAATACTGGTTCAGACACTGGTAATGAATGCTTCTGATTTCATCTGAATTCCACTCCTTGTGATTCTACAATGTACGATCTCGACTCTTGACACAAACATTTCACAAATCCGAAGCAATCAAAACATTTTGATGTCTGCAGCCACACTATCTCCCCTTTTTGTAAAGAATGGAGCAGTTTGCTGAAGACTTCTGGGATAAACAAGTTTTCAACAGCTGGACTTTTACTGCTTTGTTGTTCTTAGCACTTTATTTATTTATTTATTATTATTTTTTATTTTGACATTTGTTAACCGGGTTAGTCCAACTGGGCCAGAGGCCCATTTTCAGTGGAGATGCAAGGAGAAAAGCTCTGATACAGACAATTTAAGGTACATAACATTTACAGTCCAATATAAAGAAATTTACAATACATAATTTAATGTTAATACTACTGTAAAGTATAGCAGTCATATTTTTTTTTTTTTACAATGAAAAAGTAAGCAGCAATTGACTTGCATAGAGAGAGCTATTGATATAGTGGGTTAAGTAATAGAGAGAGGTATTTAGATATGAGAGAAGAATATTTACATATGTAAATGTGGTGAAGTAGTAGGGTAAAGGTGCAATTTGTAGTTGGACTATGTGAAAAAGGGAAGTAAACAAAGAGGTGGATTAGTAAATAGCTGGTGAGGTTGGAGTAAAACAGTAAGGTTATGTTTGATTCATCAGTGTAGTAGGTTAGATGGGGTCATTACAGGGGCGAGACTTGTTTAGTAGGTGAAGTTTAAGTTCTTTTTTGAAGTGTTTAGGATGGGTAATGGATCTAATATGAACAAGGAGTTTGTTCGAAGCTTGGGCTATAGTTAGTTTGTAAAGTAGATTACAAACATTTTTGTGCGGTCAGTAAGTGTGAAGGAGTTGTTGGCTAGAGGTGCAGAGAGTACAGTCAGGGGTGTAAGAGGATACCAAGGTGGAGAGGTAAGGGCAGGAGGAAGGTTTGTATATTGCAGAGTATGCAATTTGAAGCTGGGATAGAAGGAGTTGTTGGGAGAGATCCAGCCAGTGGAGAGAGTTGAGAGCCAGTCAGTGGTGGGAGTTGTAAGGACAGCTAGTGACAAATCTAGCTATTTTGGGGTATGTTTGTTGTAGTTTGGATAGAGTTATAGATTGTATGTTAGTTACGATTGGGGCAGCGTAAAGAAGGGAGGGGAGAAGGAGAGCATGAGTTAAGGAGAGTCTAGCATTAGACATTAGGAATCTTCTATTTCTATACAGCAGTCCGAGTTTTTTTTTTTTTTTTTTTATGTTTTGAAGGATATGCAAGTTAAATTTAAGTTCATCATCAATGATGGTCCCTAGGAGCTTAGTGTGAGGTTCAGGATGAATGACTGTATTATTAGAAGAAGTAATGACAAAGGCTGATTTGTGCTGAGCGAGCATGCAAGGGAGATAAAGCAGAAGTTTAGTATTTTGGGGGTTTAAGATGAGTTGATTATTGGACAGCCACTTTTCAATGGATAGAAAGGTGTCTTGGGTATGAGCATGAAGTTCTGAGATGGTATTGGAGAAAGAGATGAGAGTGGAATCATCAGCATATTGAATTAGGGAGTATTGGTTGCAAGCTGTGTGAAGCTCATTTGTGAAAATGTTAAACTGGAGGGGACCAAGGATAGAACCTTGGGGTACACCAGATGTGATAGAAAGAGAGGAGGAGCAGGAGGAGAGCCATTTGACAGATTGACACCTGTTGGAGAGGTAACTGGTAAACCAGGACAGCGAGGGAGCAGAGAGACTGAAGTTAGCAAGTTTGGACAAAAGGATACAATGGAATGAGAGACAGTGTCAAAGGCTTTGGAGAGGTCAAGGAAAAGACAGGATACAAGTTGGTTGTTATCTCTGGCTTCAGCTACAGTATGAGTGAAAGATAAGGCTGTAACTGTGCTGTGGTTTGGCTGGAAGCCATGTTGGGTGGGTGTAAGAAGGTTTTCCTGTAGGAGAAAGTTTAGCAGCTGAGTGTGAAAGCATTTTTCAAGTATTTTGGATAGAGGGTAAAGGATTGCTATGGGTCTGTAGATGGATGGGTCAGTAGAGTTCTCTCCTTTATGTAGTGGGATGGTAAAGAAGGTTTTCCAGATGTTGGTGACAGTAGCTTCTAGAATGGATCTATTGATAAGCAGGGATACAGGACAGGCTAAGGATGTGGCAGCTACTTTGAGTAAGGTAGGTAGGAGATTGTCACAGGAAGGTGAGCAGGGCTTGAGTTAAGTAAAAGTGATTTGACATAGTCAGTGGGAACAGGTTGAAAGCTGAAGAAGTTTTTGTTAGGTGGATTGGATGGGATAGGAGGGGTGTTTGTGTTGTGGTTAGTTTGTGAAAGTTTTTGGACAGTTTCAGTTGTACATTAATTGTTGAGAAGGGCAGCAATTTCTAGAGGAGTGTTATTTGGGAAAGGGGAGGGTATGGAAGGAGAACCAGGCTGGAGACTTTTGTTGATGGTGGTCCAAATCTTATGTGGGTTTGATTTGTAGTTAATTTGGGGGGAGCTGTAGCAGGATTTTTTATCATTGTTGATTTGTTGTTTGGCCTGGTTTCTGAGTTCTTTGTAGTTCTGGAAAACGGGTGGTGATTTGGTTTTAGCCCAGGCTTTCCAAGCACTATCTCTTCTGTGCATAAGAGTGTGGGTTTCCTTAGAAAGCCAGGGGCATAATTAAATTTGATTCTAATTCTCCTGGAGGGGGCAAGGGAGTTGAGAGTATCTAGGAAAATGTGGTTAAATGTCTGCATAACTTCATTGAGGGGGAGCTGCTGGAGGAATGACCAGTCAATGCTGGATAGTATGGAGTTAAATAAGTTAATATTAAAGTTAGAGAGTTTATGGCAATCTCTATAGTTGTGAGATTTGGTTAGATGGGAAGAGTGTTTCTAGATGAAGGTGGGAAGATGATTACTTAAGGTGTCGGATAAGGTCAAGGGCTGTGATAGAGGTTAGGTGAGTTAGTGAGGATCCATTTGATAGTCAGATTGGAAGAAGAGGATTTGTGAATTCTCTTGGGGGAGGTTACCAATTGGTGGAAACCATGTAAGTTCATACAGAGTTGGGGAGATTCAGTTGTTAGTTTAGCCCAGTCAATATTGACGTCACCAAGAATAAGGGATTTATAAGGTACATTGTGGGAGAACCGGAAAAGGTTATGTTCAAGGGTTGAAATATTATTTTCAGGGGGGATGTATATAGAGGCTGTGGCAAATTTCTTGTAGGTGTTTAGATGATAATTTAGGATGATTAGTTCAGCTGGGTGGAAGTTGGGTATAGGGATGGGTACAAGTAAGAGATTAAGATAGTTATAGTAGAGGATGGCAACGCCACCTCTCTTTTTTAAGGATCTGTCAGAATGGTAAATGTTGTACCCAGGTTGTAGTATTTCCTTATTTGTGATATGGGGTTTTTGCCAGGTTTCAGATAAGGCTAGAATTTGTGGGAAAGTATGGGCTATCCAGATTTGCTGCTGATTGGTAGTGTGGTTTTTATTGGCCTTGACATACGCCTCTGGGCAGGTAAACCAAGCTGTTTATCACGAGGAATGTTTCTGAGATTTAACAAGTTTAGAAAAACATCAGTATTATTACATCTGGATTTCTGTAACAGCTTTTTTGTACTTTGAACTGAACATTCATCCAAGCCATTTGACTGAGGGTATTCAAGGCTACTTGTAATATGAACAAAGTCCCACTCTTCTGCAAATCTCTTAAACTGCAGACTAGCAAACTGTGCACCATTGACAGAAATAACTCTGTGTGAACTACCATGGATGGAAAAAGGTCATTTCAACTTAGTAATGACAGTATTGGAAGTTAGGTTGGGAAGTAGGACCATCTGGAACCAATTTGAATAAGAGTCTACTAACACCAAATAATATTGATTATTCCACTCAAAGATATCTGTGGCTACTGTCAGCCAAGGTAGTTTAGGAATCTGGCTTAACTGAAGTGGTTCTGTTTGTTGATGCGGCTTTGTACTGTTACTTACTGAGCAAGATGAAAGTACTTTCTCAATATCTCTTGACAAAGAAGGCAAAAATACTAGACCTATTGCCTTTCTTTTGGTAGAATCAGTTATTGGGTAGCCACAATGCAAGATCTTAATATACTCTTGTTGCAAGGATTTTGGAACAATCACCTTAGGAACTTCATGATGATACCATTGTCTGACAAAATCTCATGTCTGTATGGAAAATAATATTGCACTTCCACTGGTAAACAAGATTGCTTTGAAGGCCATCCTTGACTAATAAAATGGTTGAGCTTCTGAAGAATTGGATCTGAAGCTCTGTGAGTTTTGAGCACATTAAGATGTGTGGAAGACAAATTTCTCACTTCTGTGACTTCAAAATCACTTTGCTCATTGTTATGCTGTTCTATGTTTTTTTCTGTGCAATCTGTACAAGGTATCAACAAGGTAAAGAAGTTTGCCTTTTATATAGTCAAGACTGAAATTTTATTTTTGCAATTTGAGCATCATGCATTGCAGTCTATCTGGAGCTGTACACATAGGCTTTCTCAAAATAGTAACTAAAGGTTCTTGATCAATTTTGATCTGGACAGGTTGACCATAAATATGATGATGGAACTTTGAACATGCAAAGACAATTGCCAAAAGCTCTTTCTCAATCTGGGCATATTGCATCTCAGTCTGGGTAAGAGTTCTTGATGCATAGGCTACTGATCTACCCTTTTGATGAATAACTGCACCTAGACCAAATTTAGAAGCATCACAGGAAAGAGTAACTAGTTTGTGAACATCATAGTAACTGAGAGTTGGTGGGTTAGCAATCTTCTGTTTCAGGACATCAAATACTCTTTGGTACTGTTCTGACCATGACCAAATTACATCTTTGTGTGTCAGTTCTCTGAGTGGTGCTGAAAGTTGGTTTCATCTGTAATGAACTTGCATAAATAGTGGACCATGCCAAGAAAACATTGTAGGGCTTGGACATTGTCTGGCGCTACCATCTCAAGAATTGCTGTTTGCTTGGAAGGATCTGGTCATAAACCCAAAATGATAAACAAGTGACCAACATAAGTAACTTCTTGTAGCCTGAATTTGCACTTCTGAGGATTCAGCTTAAGATTCACTACACATGCTCTTTCCAGAACTTTCTTGAGGTTTCTGTCATGTTCAACTTCACCATTGCCTCCTACTAGAATATCATCTACTATAATAGTACAGGGATAGCCCAGGGATAGCCCCAAAAAATTGCTCCATTGCACGCTTAAAGACTTCACTGACATAATTTATTCCAAATGGCATCCTCAGAAATCTATATCTTTCAAATGGCATACAGAATGTGATTAACAATGAAGAGTTTCGGTCAAGCAAAATTTGCCAAAATGACCTCTTTGCATTTAAGACAGAAAAAACAGTGGCATTTGGCATGAAGGCAGCAACCTCTTTGACTGTGTGCACTGGATGATGAGGCCATTTTAATGCTTTGTTCAGATCTCTTGGATCAATACAAATTCTGATATCATCTGAGCATTTCTTATGAGCTACCACCATGGAGGATACCCATTAAGTAGGTTCTTCTACTGGACAAATTACTCTTAACTGCAGCATTTTATCTAGCTTGGCTTTTTCACTCTGCTCTGCATAGCTACTGCAACTTTCCGTGCTGATGAGAAACTGGGTTAAACTCTGGGTCTAAATTCATGGAATACAGAACTGGTATTTTGGCTAGTTTGTCTGTAGAAATATCAGCACACTCAGAAAAAATAGTTTGGGTGAAATTTGAGATGTTGCCATGTAGGCCTACATGGTGAATTTTTTTTATTTAGTGAAAGCAGTCTCATTTTCAAACTGTCTCTGAGGCCTAATAATGACTGCACGTGTCTCTTGACTATGAAAAATTGCAAGTCATAACGGTTGCCACCAGAGTAACATGAAAGCACTACTGAGCCTTTGGTTTGAATCTCTTCAACACCATAAGCAACAAGTTTCACACACTTTGTCAAATAAAGTTGTTCTGTAGCTTTTACTCTAGCAAAAGTTTCGGCTGACATAACATTGCACTTTGAGCCAGTATCTACTTTGAGCTCTATGGCACTTCCATAAACCCAAACTGTACAAATGATCTCATTCTTTGCCCGCAAATCTACTGCATTAACTATTTCACCAAGCACAGACACACAATCAACATATAAACTAAGGTTGAAGGTTTCTAACTGATTAACTTGCCTCTTGGAATACCCTTTTTTAATAAAAGAATGTGTCTTATTTGATTTACAAAACCTTATGAAATAATTCCACTTATTGCAACAATTACACCATTGACCAAAAGCTAAGCACTTTTCTCTTTTGGGTTCATGATTTCCAACACAATTAGGGCAGTTGACTATAAAGCTAGGTGGGGGTGTGTTTTGACTTTGCTGACTCACCCTTATGCTTCACTAAGCATGCTCTGGAATTTACTAGAAAGACTCCGGGCTTCCCAGGGACTGTTGCATGACATGCAGTAGCTGCCATGTGCTTGGGCCTGTTTCTTTTAACCATGTGCTGCATACTATCAACATGAGCTTTGTCACTGTGCCTTCTGCAGCTGTTCTCATTTGTAAGCATGCATGTGTGCTTTTCTGAAAGCTCGTATATCTGACAAATCTCAATGGCCTTATTTAACATCAGATCACTGTCTCAAAGCAAAACCTTTTGCACTGTGTCAATAATAATACCACACACAAACCTGTCTTTTATCAACTCATCTCTCAAATCACCAAATCTGCACGTTTTAGCTTTATTTTTCAAGTCAGTTATATATGCTGCAAAAGTTTCCCCAGCTTTTGATCCCTCATGTAAAATAAGTGCCTTTCCATTGTAACATTTGTTTGGGAGTTACGGATTTCTCTAAATTTACATTTTAAGCACTCTGGGTCTTCCCTTGTTTCAGTCGGTACCACTATATGATGGTCTTCCCCCTCTCCTGCAAACACAGCAGGTGCATACACAAATGGACACTCTCTTTCAATGGCATGTGAACCAGCTAAGTTAAGCAGAATAAATGTTTTTGTTTGTGCATCTTTGTCAGAAAAAGCAGCCTGTATTTAAATATCATATTCCTGTTCAAACACTCTCCAATTTTCTGGAATATTGTTATCAAACAAAAGCAGTCTGTGAAATCCTTTTGCCATGCCCACAGATTATAGTAAAACACAATACACTATTGGCCCTTATAATTATATATGGACATTCACACACACCAGGTACTTGTAACAATAATCAAATGCACAATAAGCTCTTTGAAATACCGAACTCTGAGAAATATGCTTTGAAATAACTGTACTTTGTAAAATATTCAATGAAATAACTGTACTTTGCAAAATAACTGCACTGTAATACTGCTCACACTTGAAAACACTTTGCACACTTTGAATACTTGAATAGCTTTAGTTAATGTGAAAAAGTAGTACATAGTGAAAAATACGGCTATTTTCAATTTTTTGTACATTTTATGTGATTCAGATATTGTTTCAAACATTTACGTAATTATTTTATATATTTTTATCAATATGTCACAGTTTCAGACATTTTGTTTAATGAGACATTTATTCTGCGCATTCCGCGTGCTTCATTTTATATTTATAGTGAAAGAAATAATTTAAGCAAGTTTTAGTACCTGGAATTTGTTTCTAACCTATTTTGTGAGTCGTTTGAGTAGTAGGGATGATCCACTCCTGTATATTCCTCCAACATTTACTGGTTGTCTCATGGCTGTATCTCTGGATCCCATTCTGCCACCATGTTGCTCTTCTTATGTGCATTAAGAGGACATTGAGGCTTGGGTGTTCATTTAAGTAGTTTATTGTATACAAATTCATCAGGATGGATGCCAGGAACATTAAACTTAAACAAACTATCTAACTGACTGACTACATAGTTACTTACTCACACTCTGGCTGTTCACCCCAAATGGCACTGTTGCTTGCACTTGCTCAGTACATATATGCATTTGCTGACTCACTGGAAAGCTTCTTAAAGATATATCACACACTCTGATCTACAGTAGGAGAAAGCACAATAGACATTCACTTCTTCACAAGATAAATGTATATTTGTAACATGGATTGGCTAAATTTGCAAAGTCACCCCATCAGGGCTAGATGACAACAACTGAATAATGTTGTATGACCAATTGGACCAAATCAAGTTTGTCAAACAGACATATAGGAGAAGTGGAAAGCTATGTATGGGGCATGTATTTTTTTCTGGGAAATGTGCCAATTTTTTTATTTTTTAATTTTGGTACAGAGAGGAATGTTGAGGAAGGTGGTTAGGTGTAAGAGGGTTTGGTAGATATGGTAGGTTAGGTATCAAGAGCAGGCATACAGGATGTACAAGATAGGCAGGTGGGAGATGGACAAAAAAGACTGGGAGACATCATGATTGTTATTAGGTTGTGGACTTCAGAGGTGCATTTGTGTTCAGCATGAGAATAGTGAGAGTCTATTCCTCACCCTTAAAACTATCATCACTGTCTCCTGGACAAGGCATCCGCTTTACAGTTCAGTGCAGGGCTTTCTGTATGCTACAGATTTTGGCACCAAAGCCCCAGTCTGTAATATTCTCAACCAGCCCTGTTACCTCTTGAAGGGTGACAAAATCGCCACCTCCACTAGTACTATTCCTGGTGGGTACTACAGTATCAGCCCTCAGGGCAGAGTTACCTGACACAGTTGGAGGAGGTAGTGCAGGCGATATGGAGGCAATGCTCGCAGGTTGGAATCTAGATATGCTGGGTGTCTCTGCTGCCTGTGGTGGTTCCATCTCTGCCACCTGTGGAGGTATGGCATTCAGATCCCCAATGGTCAGTCTTGCTCCCCATGCTGATGGTCATTTGTGCTATAGCAGAAATAATTCCACACAGAAGATAAAGAGATAGATACTGGGCTGGGGGAGAAAAAAGATATATAATAACATTAATTCCATGTCATTTTAATATTACAAAGTATAAACAAATTGACACATATATGACAAACTTTGAGACATCTAGATATGATTTGAAGTAATAAATGTGTCATAAATAAAATACATCAGTCTCAGTGCTATTATACACGTAAGATAAGCAGGTGACTATGGCATATATGCATTTCAAGTGAAGAAATCTATTTACAAAAGTGGAACTTTTAACAGTTAATTAATGATTGGAAAAAATAGATTTTATATACTATTCTGTACTAAGTGCTAATTGCTACTGTTTGGAATTGAACCCACACCCTGCTAAGTTGGTGTACACATTGCATAATACAATTATCAAGAGTTATTGAAGCAGGCAAGTATGCTAGACATACAGGTAAGCTACAAACCCAGTTGTGCATGTCTCAGGCTCATATGGATTGATGTCCTTAAATTTGATAACATTTACTATATTTTATATGTATTATGATCTTGCTTACATCCATATCTGAGCCATAGTTACATTGTGCTTTAAGAAGTGCAGCAGTCATTAATGGGGCACTTCCCTATTTCTAGGTATGTCTTCGATGCTGGACAGAACACAAAACTGATAAATAAGAAACATAATTAAAAACTGTATTGCCTGACTAATCCATGGCACAGTATTTGCTGGTGAAATGTCACTATGCTTACACAACTCAGAGGTGTTCACAGTTCTAAATTCTGCAACCCACTGGCTCAGGATGTCCTGTTTGTGTCTCTTCATGTCACTATAATGATGACTACATTGTTAACCAGTGCATGTAATGACAGTTGTATTGGTGATAGCCTTGGTCAAGCTATTCCAAGCCACAACCTTGTACCGAGACCCAGTATAGCCCTTCTGCAGAATCCTATGGCTGTAGTGCTCTAAATGGAGTACCACCCTCACCTTTACCTACCATGTGTTCTGAAGGATATATCTAGAAATATGGCAGTGAATTGGCACCCAATTCAGATCTTGCATGTACCAGGAAATAACCTTGGAAGCTGCACTTGCTTGATAACAAGCATAAAACTGGTCTTGCAGAGCAATTGGGTCTCATTCCTTCAAAATACACTGCAGATGTGGAATATGACAATTTAATTCGGCCATGTGTGATAAGTATTCTGTTTAAACATGTTCCACTGTGAAATCCTCAAATGATTTTTGATGATAATATTTGAATTACATTTCAAAGGATATATATGATTTAGTCTTCATTACACAAACTTGACAGTTGCATTTCATGTTCATCTCCTAATGAAAAAGTTTTTGACAATAGCTATTCTGCCTCCTCAGTAAAACTAGGTGTAATCTAGATTTGAACCCTGCACCATCTCTGTTGTTACTTCACATTTACTGCATTAAAACCTTGAGCCACATGGAAAGTTTTTTTCCCCACAGTTTTTCTCCCTCAATCATCCTTTATATTATCAGCCCATCATCCAAGTGCCTGCCCATGCTGAGTCTACCAGCTTCCCTTTCTTTGCCCCCAGGACTTAATCCAGACTGTTGGGAGTCAGTCATGTAGCTAGGCATTCAGGGCTTAGCATATCAGAGCATCCTAAGAGTATTTTTTTTTTACTTTATGGCCTATACCTTCCACCCTCCCTTTTTGCTGATTCAGTGGTATTGCCTAGGGAGGGCATGCAATTGAGATATGTGGCATATTACCCCACCTCTGCAACATCTCAGCCATATCTGCACATTAAATACTTCTTCGGTACACCTATTAGTGTGCCATCCTCAGCCTGCACTAGGGAGTCATCACAACAAATGCCCATTGGGCCTGCCACCAACCCCAATGGTAATGCTTGCCACTCCATTATTTGCCCCAGCTACTAACTGAACCATTGTCACCTGGGTCACATTCAGGGTTTTATCTTTTTTTTATTTATGCCTCCAGAGTAAGCCACAGAGAAAGTTAGATAACGGGTGTATTTTCTTCACTCAGTTCTATACTGAGTGCTGACAGGAGGACACAGGTTCCGGTCTCATTTGCACTACTAATGGCGTCCCAAATGAAATTGTTCAGTTTTTTGCTATGGGAAGTGAACTTTCATTGACTGCCAGTGACCACTGACATTCAACAATGTGAAATGCCAAGTGTTGTGCAAAGGAAGAAGTAAAAAAAAAAAGAAACATGTCTCTGAGTGACAATTTTTCAACATTGTGGTCTTCTACCATTCAGATTTTTACATTACGGATCCCTACTTTGAAATAAATATAATCCTCTCTAGATGTGACTCTTGAAGCCATGACATTAACATGAAACATTGAGAAGACTAACAGTACATATCAGATACTGAGAAGTATTTATGAGGAAGAGAAAGTACAGCACACATCCAGAAGATTTGACATTATAACACTATATTGATGGATCAATATATCCATTTTCTCAAAGTTGTAAATATCAATTTCCCAGTAGATGTGTGAATGAATGTCGCAGTAAGAACAACAGTGTATAATAAAATAGCATGTTATTGCCTTTCTTTTGTGAGCAGTACTAACTTTTTGATATGTTTGTAAGCATAATGATTTGTATTGATTTAGAAATGTGTTGTTTGTATGTTTAATTTTTACATACTTCATATAACTTACAAATTATTTAGTACCCAGAGGCACATTTACCTGTTAATCATATCTTCATAAAGGTGGTATAAGTGTAAAGGTCTTCTCCAAAGTAAGTCAATGAATTCTCAAACTTTTTTTTGTAAGTCTGTTCTCCCTGACATACACTCTGTTAAGTGTACATCAAAATTGCAAGAATGTTAAGCACTTAATTATTCATGCACTACTGCTAATGATTCAGCCTTGCAATCCTTACTTCTTACTCTTGTGCTGCTAGGGCCTGTGCACAGCATTGTGTAGGTCCTCACAACATATTTATTTGCCCATCACTTTGAGTAGATTGAGTGATTCATGAATGACAATTGGCTAATATCTGACTTAGATATTCATAATGTCCAGAGTGATTAACCTGCACTATATAAGCAAAACCTGGGGCTCAGTATCTTGTATCACCATAGGAAAGACTGCTTGGATTCATCAACTTCAGATACTTCTGTTTGACTGCTACAACTACATTACTTTTTGTGAATTTTACTACAAATCCTGTTAATGCATGTGTTGTTTCATTTTAAGTAATAGTTAAAGAGTTCTGATGCTATTAATATTGAATGATGTTTGCACTTTCTCCATTTGTGTTGGCATAAAAGGTATAGCAGTTGTTATTGGAAAGATTCTCATGTAATGTTACTAGCCATTATAGAAACAGGCTGTGAACACATAAGAAAATTACAGCAGCAATACCAATATCAAACTTAATTTTAGACAAAAATTTGTGTTGAGTCTTTTTACATAAACAAATGTTATTCCATTGGAAGTTTTTGTTCTTGACATATGTGCTTACTGGTGGAGGGTGTTTTGAATGAATTTTTCATGGCTGGTCTTTCAGTTTCCTTACTTAAATGAGTAATGTCTACAATTTGCAAATTCCTTTTTGTAAGGAGGTTTTAATGTTTGCTACTAGAAGTGGCTCATTGACTTGATTATGTATCAAAGTTTTTGTTCTGTCCACATGTCCTTAGCAAATTGTTAACTGGTGTAGGAATATAGTTCAAACATTTTGGTAACATTTTCAGTTTATACACTAAACTCATTGTTAATATTGCTATATATTCCAGAGTTACACATTTTTTCATCCTTAGTCAGGTTTGTCATTGCATTGGATGGCTTTGAGAGTATTTAAACTTATGCATTGGATGCGTGTATTCATATAGATTAGTTATGAACATTTTAGTTTCTGTTCGCTGTGAGGATCCACGCAGCTCATTGGGATTTCTGAGGTGCAGAAGTGGAAGATGACTAAAAGATGTCTACTGCTTATACCCGAGCCATTCATATCTATATCTATCTATACATATATACTACAGCTTATACCTGAATATACCATTCATAACTATATCTATCTATACATATATACTACAGCTTCTACCCGAGTATGCCATTCATATCTCTATCTATATCTATCTATATATATATATCTATCTATATATATATATATATATATATAGAGAGAGAGAGAGAGAGAGAGAGATAATGAGGGGAGACAGAGATGGGAAGAGTGAATAGATAATATAATTGTATATGACCTTATTAAATTTATAACTAGGTTTGCCTTTCATATCTGTCTAGGCATATTTGGTACTAAGGTTCCACAACCAACTGCTTGTGGTATTCACATACTTTTTTTACTTGTATTAATATATATATATATATATATATATATATATATATATATATATTTATCTTAAAGCCTACTTTAATTCCTTTTTTAATTGCACTTGCATCTATTATTGCTTAACTCAGGGTTATATAGTATAAGTTTGATGAGTTTTTTCCTTTTATTTATCTTTTGGTTGTGTTGTATTGCTTTAATCACAGGTGAGACTGCCACTGGCACTGTGGAGCTCTTACCACCTGATTTCAGAGTATGACTAGCCTCTGATGATGACGCTAGTGATGAATAGGCACAGTCTTGACTATTAACGTTTTATGTTCTATTTATTAGGGATTTGTAAGTATACTTTGTAGTGTTGATTTGACATGGGTCTGCTTTGGTTTGATGTATAGTCTGTATACCATGTACTAAGAAAATCCCCTTTAATATACATTTTAAAAGATTAATATTTATGCTGCATATATCACTCATGAGTTAATGCTGACATTCATAGGTTAGCACTAGGCTAATTGCCCTTGTGGACCATTTTAAGCCTAGGCAATTACCTCATGTGAAAATCAAACCCTGCACCTTGTGTCTGCAAGGTAAACACATTAACCATTCTGCCATCCTCCCATCCCTGAACAAGTGAGCCATGTTTTATATCACTAATGTACAATGCTTGCATAAGAGGTAATAATAATGTTACTCTCTTCAAGACAGGTTCATCACTTACCTGGGTTAATGCTGCTACTGCTACAAATTCTGTCTTCTGAGGTTGAATCTGTCTGATGCTCACAGAACACAATCATTACATGGGTAAGTAAAAGTTGATGATTTTGCATGCATCACTGTTACTGTTTATAAGTGCTTAGCTTCTTAAGTTTTTACTTAGGTGATGAGCATATCTGCTGTCCTCTGCCTCTTAGCCAGGGCCATAGCCCATTGTTCACTCCTACATCTGCCAGGATCATTCACAGCTGTTTGTTCCTCCTAAGACTCCTCATCTGTGCTGTTGGTCCTGCCTGTGCTGCTGGAAACTGTGGGCTTAGCTTTGTTGCCTTGTTGCAGTTGTGTCCTGACAATTATAGTATGTATATGACAAAGACAGTCAGTATTTTCACCAAAGTGACTGGATCTTACTGCAGGCCACCTCTAGATTTATCTGCATATCAAAAGCTGATTTAAGCATGCAATACTTCTAGTTTGTGCATGTGTATCATTGCAACCTTGTTCAGTGGGATTGTGTGGGTTTCTCATGCATGTCATGAGCCAAGTTCCAGTGCATGATCTGTATCCCCCACTGGTTATCTATCAAAACATCTACTCTTCATAACATCTAAACTCAAAACATCAAGACCATAACATCTAAACTACAAAACATCTAAAACTCATAACATCGAATCTCAAAACATCGAAAACTACAAAGCAACTATAAATAACATCCCACACACTGTTTGCTACATTTATGCAGGGGGGCAAGCCCACCTGCACCCCCCAAGTGGGGGGCTCTTCCCCCACACCCCCCGTAAATTAAATATACCAACTCCAAGGTCACACTACAGTGGGGTTAGGAAATTTACTTTTCCCCCCACTGTAGTGTGACCTTGGAGTTGGTATATTTAATTTATGAGGGGTGTGGGGATCGGAGCCTTCCACATAGGGGGTGCAGGGGGGCTTGCCCCCCTGCATAAATATAGTAAAAACTCTGTGGGATGTTACTTATAGTTGCTTTGTAGTTTTCAATGTTTTGAGATTCGATGTTATGAGTTTTAGATGTTTTGAAATTTAGATGTTATGGTCTTGATGTTTTGAGTTTAGATGTTATGAAGAGTAGATGTTTTGATAGGTAACCTCCCCACTATATACCCTTGTGAAATGTTGCACCTAGAAAACCTTACATAATGTCATAGGTGTGTACTATGTGTGAGTCATGAAAACTGCCAATGTTACCCACAAACACCCACTACAGGTGATCCCTTGGGTGGCGCAGACCACCTGAGAGTTGATAGAGTAATTTCTATTTCTATTGCTGTTCCTCCTTCCCTATTCACCATGTGGAACTTTTATTTCCATGTTTGTACAGTCTATGGCCTCCAGAACCTCAAGGAAATATGCTGTGGCATAGAAATGTTTCATGGCGGTTTCTCTCAACTGTAAATTTAAACCAGATATGCTCCCATACATGTTGCAGCATCTAATTTAGAAATTGGTGTAATATTCATGAGACTAAGGTTTGTGGTCTGAGGTGTATCTGGATCAACAGTGTCTCGCTCCAGTCTCACAAACTATGGCTGCATCTCCTCAATTCTTCAAGTAAGAGGAAAAAAAGGGACTTCTGAAAAACTTGCAGGATGCTTTCTGCAGACAGTATGACAATACCTGATCCATACCTACCCAGCTCTTCATGTGAAGAGCAAAAAAAAAGTTAATTCCTTCTATTGCACATCAGGTGGCCAGATGCATAACACACCTGCCCCTCTCCTGCAACAGCTATTCGGCTCCCATTTTTGTTCCCTGCCCATGACCCTCCTTCCTCACACACTAGTGAAAAAAAATGATTTCTTCATTTAAACTGTAGCAAACTGCATGCTACAATGCTACAATGTAACAAGCAGTTGTTTTAGACCCCATACAGACCACTACAGTGCTCAGGTTTGACCAGCAATGCAATACCACATTTTAAAAGCCAATATTGCACTAAAAGTGGTTGTGATGATGCATGGCTGACTGCATCCCACAACACTTCGCACATATTGCAGTTGCCACTCTTGCCCCACCTTAGCCATGCTACTACTTGCGATATGCCTAATGCATCCCCTATGGGTCTCTGAAAAGTACTTGTAGCTAGGTGTACATAATGTGACACATACCTTGGTTTCCACTGGGATGAGCTCTCCACACTTTATATGAGACCTCAAGTGAGAGTGGAAGAGGTTGACTATTTCTCCCTAAAGTATCCATGTCTTCCATGTGTCATTCTAATATATCGGTATCATGAAGTCCATGATAGGTCAAATGTGGTCTGAATACTCTTCTTCTTCTAGGCAGAGGTCCAGCAGCAACATCGTCTCATATTAAAGGCTGTTGCACATACAGGTTAACGATAACAGCAGCAACCCCTAACATTTTTTAATACTGCGATCATGGCAGTAATCAAAAGACTATCGGTATTTAGAGCTAAAGGGAGAACAGTGTGTATGCCTGGATTTTATATGTTCCTGAATCACTCTGCCATGTTGATTTGTTTCAACAGCATGTATTTCACCTACTTATACATTCATTATCATATTCCACAGCTTATCCTTGTTTGCAGCCCGGCATGAAGTGCAAACCTATTTACCAAACACAGATTGCCATGATAGCCCCTGCTTATCGTACGCATGGAGCATGGAGTTAGCATGAAGTGTAGGCGTTCATGAATCCTGGCCATTATTTACGTCGTTCTTTACAAACCTGTAGAAATGGTTACAATTACCTGACAGTCTTTATAGATTTTTATGGTGTTTATTTCACGTGAGTGCTTCGGTATAGATGCTTTCATGAGTTGTTTCTGCATTATTTCCAGTTTCCATCAGTGAATTAAAATAATGAACTTGTCTTCAATGGCCAAACTGCTACAAATTTTAGAGTTGCCACCATTTTTTTCTACTACTAGAACATTAGTCAGAAAATCCATTTTATGTTTGACATTGTTAAACTTGGCAGGTTTGCCACCTGTAAAAGCTAAACAACATCAATTCTCTGTCTTAAAGGCAAAAAAAAAAATACATTTGACGTAATCTTATATTATGTTATTTCTTTTTGTGGCAGCCATTCAAACTATCTGATAGCATTTTCCATTTTCTGTAGTTGATCACATTTATACATGCATTTATTTATTTATGTATGCATGCATATTTATATATATGTATGTATTTGTTAACCAGGGTAGAAGAATCATACAGCTACCATATTTAGGCTCACTGAAGTCTAACGGTTCTAAATAAACATTGTCAGATTAAAAATCAGATCTGTTTCCCTGCTCATTCTTTGTCTACCTATACATTTGTCAGGAATAGCTATGCAAAATACCTTGGCTTCTGTACTGACCTTCAGTCCAGGTGGTTTACTAAATTAACCACAAAGCGTGTACATTAAGGTAGATTAAAGGTGCAAATCATACCATTGTCTCTACCTTGCCTTTCTGAGAAGTACGGCTGCAGTCAGAAAAAGGATATACCAAATCACCTTGATTTCCAGTCTTCTAAAATGAATTCACCTGTATCACAATGCACTGTACTGTCCATCAAGTACATAAGGATCATTGCTACAGTACATGAAACAGAAAGAGATTCATGCAAACATGCAGCACATACAGATGTCATGTTTTGGGGGAACATTACCCTTAATTGCGTTGTTTTTACCCTTAGGTGGCTGCAAATCATAGACAGAGCAATAATTTAAAAAACACGAAAGCATTACATAAAATATTGCATTAACTACAGGAATCCATCAAAGGAGGTTAGAAAAGATTGGGAAGTGACATTGCATCAGCAATTCACAAAGAAACAATGGCAGAATATATGTATGGCTCCCAAATATGCAATAAAGTTGAGAAAGTGTAGCATTTTTGCTTGAAGTGACGGCTTAGGTATTTTTTTTTTTACTTCAAGCAGACTTCAAATAATGTTTCTGCAGGTAGATGGTGAATGTCAGAGGTTTGATGGGGAAGAAAGAGGTAACTGGGGACATATGTTTTGAGAGTGTAATAAGTAAGCAGACCTTAAATATTCCATACAGAGTAATGTGCCAGAAATACTTGACGAGCAAATGGATATGACTAAATAAATTATTTTTTGAGCTGGGATACAGGATTTGAAATACCTAGACAAGACCTTACAGCCTTGTTATGTTTAATTTTGCATGCTGCCAAAAAAGCAATTACTAGAAAATGGAAATAAAAGTCTAAATCAACCGCACCTGAAGTAGTAAATATTGTAACAGAGATAAAAGAACTGGAACTGAGATTTTTAGAAAAGGTTAGGAGAAATTTATATAGAAAAAATGGAAATTGTGGGAACAATACATGAAAAAATGTTCTGGAGGAGGAACGAGATTTATGATAAGGCAGCAAATAACTAATTTAAATAGTGTTGGATTGATTATATTGTGCAAAAGAATGTATGTGATGTATAATGTTTGTAACAGTGAACAATTCAATATAGTTTGTTTTCTTTTATATAAATTTGAGTTTGAATATGTCACAAGTGATAATTTAATAAAGGTGTTTTTTTTTCGTTTTTTTTTTTTAAAAAGTTGCATTCTCAGGGCAAGAATTGAAAAAAAAAAATAAGTGGCAAGCACATCAAAATAATGCCTTGAACATTTTAGCTCAAGCAGCCAAAAACAATCACCCACCTTCTAGGATACAGGACTGTCTGTGCTGGAAACATTCATTATTCCATAGCTCTCACAACCCCCATTTGTAGATACCACATCGAGCAATAGAATTGCATAGTTACTGGGACACTCTGCCAGACTGAGTCACATGTGAGCATGTAGTCCACATGCACTCAGCTTTACTGCTACAGTCCAGTCTTTGCCTACAGAACTGCAGACATAGTATCCTTTATCCTGTGGATATGAAACATAGCACCCCTGTTTTCTAATGAGATGCCCAAGCCTTACCTGTTTGTCAGCTGGATATATCATCTGGTACATGAGATTAAATTTTTTGATCATCACGTGCCTAAATTGCAAGACAGTAAGGAACAGAATGACTGTTTTCAATTATAACTCAGTGTGGTGCTGTTTCTAAATGTGCACAGGTTTTGTTTTGGGAGAATTTTCTTGTTTTTGTGTCTGTGTGATAATAGAGTTGCTATATATAGAAATTCAGGACATATAGAAGGTTTTCCCCACCTTGCAAAAAAAATGTACATATTCAGCTTTCACCCTTTTACATTTTGTTTATTTGAATTCTGTTATGTAGCTTCTTGGCATCATGTAAATTAGGATTTCATAGGCATTCTTTAAGCTCCCATGCCTGTAACTCATATGAGCAGCTGCCACCCCCCCCCACCCCAGGATTATAGTGTGTTGGGCTTGGATAGTGAGGAATAGTTGGGTCATTCTCCCTGCCATGGAACAACAATTCTTCCTGTTCCCTGTGTTATTGCTGTTTTGTGATGCCCACCCCTCTGCACAGCAGTGCAAACTGTTTGTGCCTCTTCCTTATGCTGTCACTGTGTTA
Source organism: Protopterus annectens (assembly GCF_019279795.1). Classification (NCBI taxonomy): domain Eukaryota; kingdom Metazoa; phylum Chordata; order Ceratodontiformes; family Protopteridae; genus Protopterus; species Protopterus annectens. The sequence continues at coordinate 1,501,245,250 of NC_056737.1, read as the reverse complement.
GCCACACCATACAGCCCAGTATATCTCTGCTAGGATAATTGTGTTGATAGAACGTAACATCCAATAAGGTGTGAGAGCTATGTGTGTGGCAGCCATAGACCTAGAATTTTTCCCTGCAATGTGGTGTACCTTACTAGTATTCTTTCCCTTCTTTCATTATTCCTTCAGCATCGTATGGTTGCAGTATTGTATCTTTTTCTCTTGTGTTGCCTCTTACAAAATGGTATCCATGCAGGTTCTGGAGCTATCTGAGGGACTCACAGCACAGCAATTAGGCTAAGGAAGCAACATAGCATGATGTTCTCTTTATCACACAAATAACACCATATGTTATTGGTTGTATTAATTGCTATAGTTGCTATGAGGTCCAATCTACTGCATGTGCACTGACATCAGATAAGGTGTGGATGGATTTGTAGACATGCTACTACACATCTACAGCAAAATAATGGCCTTGGACATCATGCTACATCATGCTAACTAGCAGTCTGTCATGGGTATGCTCGGGCATGCAGGTCACACAAGGTGAACACACCAGTGGGGCATGATCATGCATTGCAGCTGTCTTTGGTCCATTCTACTGCCATGTGCATCATGCTGAAATATATGAACACTGTGGTAATATGCTGCCCAATGTTTTGCATCTCCTGGTGTCTGTGTCATGTGGAAACATATGCTCCATCTATCATTTTCATTCCTTGACTTAATCTGAGTTTGGCAGATCTCCTGCATTGTGCAACAGGGTGACTAAAACCCTTCTTTACTTGTTGCAGGGGCAGCACAGGGAGTGCATTTTGAGGGGTTACTATGACAATCCCTAAATCTCCCACTCTGAGAGACAGCCTGACTACTTATGGATGGATTACTGCTTGCTGTGTTATCTTAGAGTAGGCTTTAATATATATGTGTAGGCTGCTTCTGATATCTATGGTTAAATTGTGCTCATTAATGTGTTTTCCATATGTTATAGTGCAGGAGGAGATAGCAGAAAGCCAACTTGCTGACCAGAGGAAGCTGGACTGACTCTGCAAGCATCGGGGAATATGTAATACTGGCTGTATATCTGTGCTTTACCTCCTTATCACAACTCTGAATATTTTACAGTTTTGTTTAGTAGCTATACATTGTATAGTTCTTCACTGCTCATAGAACTGCTGTTTGGTTTTAAATGCATTTGGAACTGTGCTGCTATCTTTATTAATGCTAGCTATTCCTGCCATTGTCTTCTGCATTATCAATACACTGACTCTGGGTGTACCACTACAGTTAGGCTGTTTGTCTCTTTTGTAGTATTTTAGTGTTTTGATTGTTCAGAGGTCTGTAATTGGCCTTGCATAGGTGCTTTTGTAGCTATGCTATTGTGTTTCTTTTGACAGTTATTCTTGTAATAACAGGAATGTACAATTGTAATAAAGCTGTGTACCACTGCAAGAAGACTTATTTTTCATTTAGACTATTGCAGCAATAATTATTTGTCTATTGCCTATCAGGTCTGTGTTTAGTCACTGAATCGAAAAATCACCAAATGGCATTACAGCGAAAATGTCATTCAGTGAAATTCCTCATGTGAGGGTGACCCTCCCCCATGCTAATTATATATACCAACTCCGAGATCTCACGACTGTGGAGAAAGGGCAAATTTCCTGATCCCTACTGCAGTGCAATCTTACGCGCAGGGCTTGTTGAACAGCGTGTTTAATGAAACATGCTGTTCGATGCTTTTCCATTCGATGATTGAACATAGACCCACCTCTTCATGTTAGCATTTTAAGTAGTGTTGTAAATGGTACTATGCCAACTTGCATTACATATCAGTGCATTTACAACACTATGTATAACAACTCCATATGCACTTGTGCTCCACAGGGCTGTACATTTCATTTGTACTTGTTCTTCCTTGCTTTGTTGTCTATTTCACATACACTGGTTGTCATAAATAGACTGTCAATGTCCCACACAATGGTGAGAGTGGCAAAGTCAGTCATATCCCCGAGTGTTATCCTGTCTTATCATAGGGGTTCACTGGGCATTTATATCTCTATTGCACTGCTGTGTTTTTTAATCTCTCCAAGGCCTTTTACAAGAAAGGGGACCACATCATACTGAGCTTTACTGCTTTTGTCCTTCTCCTTTTCTCTCTGTGTTTCTTCTCTTAATTATTATTATTATTATTTTATTTTATTTTTTTGTATCTGCTGTTTGATTTTTTTCTGCAGTCTCAGCCACGGAGTACAATGTGGTGCAACAATGACCACCCCACCCCATCATCCATATCAGCTGCTGGGTCACCAGCTTCTCAGCAGGGCATTGTAAGTTCATTTTGTGAAAGGTGACCCGGTGGGTTCAATGCTTGCCTGATGTATTGCTGCTACAGAGGAAGTTGCAGTTTCATCATTGTAGAGTGACACAAGGGGAATCTGCCTGGTCAAATAGTGTGATGGGTAGCAGATGAATATGGTTAAGTTGTACAGGCATCTAATAACCTGTATTGGCTCTTTGGACTACATCCTCTTATGACTGGCTGAGTCACAGAGTTGCCTAGCTCTGACTATTGGACCACCAGTGGAGCAGCCTGTTCATGATGCTGGCTACAGAGGTGACTGATGCCTGGACTGGTTCCCTGCTGAGAAAGTTTGGCAGCTGGTCCTCACCTCACCCTAACCCCATCATTGTGTTTATCATCCATAACTCAGCCTCCCCATTTGTTGTCAGATCCCCCTAATCACCAGTTGTTCACCCTCTGTCTGTGCATGTATCTCCATTGCAGTCTTCCCCTTTTGCATCAGCACTTGCTAGTCTTTCACTTTGTTATATGTTTGTATGTCTACCCTAGTTGCCATCTGTAGCCCTCCTTCCCATTCACATTGTCACTTTACTTACCAACTCCTCCATCCTTCTTCTCTAAGAATGGACAAATCACTCACCAAAATAAATAATTAAGTAAATATATGGATAGATAGATAGATAGATAGATAGATAGATAGATAGATAGATAGATAGATAGATAGATAGATAGATAGGGTTGGGCATCAGGCTAGCAACTTGATCCTGTAAATCCCATACCTGCTTCGGAAACAATGAGTGCTGAAGGGCACTCGTTGCCTGATTTGCTGAATGCATGCGAGCTGATCCAGGATTTCAGCATATATTTATATAAATAAATAAATAATGAAACTTCTTCCCCATCTCATGGTAATTTTCCCTTCCTGTTGTTCTTATCTGTTTTTATCTGCTTGTCTTTCCCCTTTTTGACTGTTCTATCACTCTACTCCTTTTTGCTTTATAAAATAAGCATCACTGGTACTTTGCTGCACAGCTCTTGTATGGGTTTTCTGTTATACCAGTATTGTATATATGCTTCTTTTATGTATGTGTTAATGGGCATTGAGGCAACCATGCCACCTGCTTCCTGATGGCCCCAGGTCACATGACATATAGTGTGCCCAATTGCATAGTGACTGCTGTTTTTGTGAATGCATGACTTCATTATGCAGCTCTGTCACTGGAAGGTCTGCTCTATGTTTACACTTTTCTATATCTAATCTCCATTGAGGCACATTGCACAATCATTTTTGCACTATGTATTGCAACAAGCTTATATTAACATTCTTTCTAAATGCTCACAGCAGTTTCATAGGACTGAGATTTTGGTTGGAGAATTGTATTTGGAAGATAAGAAAACGTGTTAAAAGTCTGGGGGGATAATTTAATTAAAATAAAATTATTCAGCTGTGGAGACCATTTTAGATTTCATTTGCAAAAAAAGATTACTGCACAAGTTACACGCCACTGAAGTTTAAAACACTGTGCAAAGGGTAGAAAAGACAGATGTTTTTGACTACCCTTTGGTATATTTGAAAGGAAATATGTCAGAAACTGATACAGAATAATGAACTGAGTCTTAAAATCACTTTGCATAAAATTTTAATTATTGCGGAAAGATTGTGAGGAGTTAAAAGCATATCTGCATAAATTGTGAATAAGGAAATATATAAATATGAGTTTTTGATGTATTGTGAATGTGTCATATTTTAATAAAGAACTATTATTGTTTTTGATAGGTGCAATGGGATCTTTTATATCCATCTGATCCTCTACCGATTCAGGTAGATAGGGGGCTATATTAATGTATCGTCTGAAAAATGGCATACTCAAAGAATGACATGATGCCACCCCATGCTTCATTGCATATCAGTATTCTACAGTTAGTCCAGGAACTTGCTCTGAAATTGGAACTCACACTGTTCTGATCTTCCAGAATCAAAGATGAGTTTGCTGCCTTGTTAACCACTGACAATGCAAAGTTAATGCAAAGTCAGCTTTCACTCAGTAAGCTATTTTCCCCTCAACAGACATTTTCTGGTCTCCACAATTATTTAAATATTTGAATATTTATAAGTCTAGCAATCACTGTAAAGTCAATAACATTTAGAAATAATGGTGGCCACTGCACTTTAAAAAATGTATAATACAAAGAATTATCTGTCTGCATGACTATTTAACCATTTAAAATCATAAAACTTCAATGAAGCTTGTAAAAGATTAAAAAGAGATGTGCCATTCCAATTAGACCTTAGTTAATATTTATGCCTTCTAGCTTAGCGCTTTTGACAAAATTAACAGTCATCACTAACAAATAAAGAAATGATTGCTGGAGATCGTATATAAAGAATTAAGAGTGTGGTGTTGAGTTGTGTAGCTAGAAAGCTCCATATGAAAGTATTACTTACTTCCTGATCATGCCAGATAACTGTACATTCAAGATTATCTAACTGAACATTTCTTCAACAAAACAAATAATTTTACTTATATAAGAGGTGTCAAATCCCTTCAAATCCCATTAAAGATATGCTGTGTCTTCAGTGCCCCTATTTATTGCACTTAATGTCAAGGATACCAAAGATTTGAAAAAAATAAACATTTCAACAAAACACAATTCATGTTGTTAAAACTAGTTCCATTGAAGTACCATGGTGTGAGCAGGTATTATTCGAATAACCATCAGCTAAATGGGTAACCACAGAAAGAACCTGCACATAAAAAAGTGCAATACGGAAATAATCAGCATACAAATAATATGACTTCAGTAGTCTCATAATGACTAAGATATGTTTTGTCGATCTGCATTGAAGCAAGTAGTTATTGGTTTAGGTCTGAGTAGAAATTGTATTTTCAGCATGCACTTTCTTGAAATCATGAATAGCAATTTACCTTAATTATGTTGTTTAGCTATTTTAATGTATAACTAAGCAGGACTCATTCAATTGCCCTTTGTTAAGACTGGTCAAAGAATGCATAGATGCCACAAGACTATCTACCATGCATGACATAAAAAACAGACAGATAGATGACACATGATCTTTCCCACGTTGCTGCTTATGCTTTATCTATTATTCCACAGTGTATTTTGTGGGTATGTGCCTCTGTGTGCCAGTGTGTGCGTGTGTGCATGTGTGCATGTGCGTGCGTGCGTGTGTGTGTGTGTGTGTGTATGAGCGCGCATATGTGCGTGTATGTGTGTAAACAGAACTGAACCTTTTACAACTGGTTCTAGATGTAACCCATTTGTATTATTTTCAGCATGGAGCGTTATGCTCTGCAAATTACAATAAAAAGAAAAATAGTCATATTCTCCTCCATTTTGTGTAAAGAGGTTTATCACTGGTAAAGTTAATCTTGTAAAAAGTGTATCACTAAAGCATGTGCAGGTGTAACTCATAGGAAAAAATAATTCCCTTACAATTTTAGATTGCATAATCCTAAGTGAATCCATTAGTTTGTTACTCAGACATTTTTTGTTTCATAAAGAAGATATTTATACGTTTAGTATTTAAAATACATGTTTTTGTGCAAAGACAGATGCTTACTGCCACATTCTAATTCATGGACTTCTACATCTGTTTTACAGCATTGAGAAATGAACACTAACTACATATTTTGTTAGCACATGTCATAGTGTAATACATTGTGCTGGGTAATACAAGCAAAAAAGTAAGATTTCAGAAATATTTTTTTTTTATACATTAAGGTCTACTATGTCTTATTAGTCACATCATATTTTCTTACACATAGTTGTTTACATAGGACATTTAATCTTACTGAAGCTATGCCGATGCAAAAGTGTGACTGAATGAATGCTGGCAGGCTCATCTGCTAAGAGATGGTCATTAAATATTTAATCAAATGCAGAACTGCAGAGCAGGCGAGGGGCTTTTTGAAAGCAGCATAGAGGGTTACAAGACTTTCCAAACAAATTCATTATTCATTATGTACTGAAGCCAAGAGACTCCTCAGATCCCAGTTAGAGCCTTTGAACAGTAATACTTGCTCTCTTGTATTGTAAAAGAACTGCAAGTACAAACAACTGGTTAAAGGAAAACATCCACTATAAAGCACTTTGAACTATATGATTCCATTTGAATGGGTGATTCAGTCATCAAGAGCATTATTTGAAAAACAGAAGCAGTGTCATATGTATTGTGGAAATGCATAGTGATTTTGTTATAAGTCATGTTGGTTAGTGGCTTTGATGTGAAGTATTTCAATGCATATGCACCATTTCTAGGCACTCTCTTCCTATGCATACAACCAAATTCAATATACAAATGTATAAATAATTGTCTTTCTTTGGGTTTGAAGGCTTGATTTTAATAATGCTCTTCGCATATTACAGACAATGCATATACTGCTAAGTGTGTGTGTGTGTGTGTGTCTGTGTGTGTGTGTGTAAGTTTGTATTATTTTATTCATATTTGCAAAGTGGGTAAATGTACTGATGTCCAATGAACAAAGTCTTTTCAGAAAGCAAACAGAGTTAAGGAATATGCAAAACATATTTGGTGTGTTTTTTGTGCAATAAAGAACTTTTCTATTTTCCTACTTGTGGATCATGTCGTTTTACTTGGTACACATACTGTGTGTGGCTACCTTCATTGACTGCTTCGTGTGACCGGACCTGTTGTTTTCATTTGAGTCATTTGGTTCGGCAGACATCCCGTGTGTTACAAGTTTTGAATATGCAAAACAGTATAGCTAAATTTGCAGAGACCATCAAAACAGATACCAAAAACAGTTTACATGAAAACATAATCAACCATTGAGAGAAAAAATCCAATACAGTATATGTATTCCTATAGATAAGATACATGTAAAAAGTGAAAAAAGTTGTAATGCATGTAACATGTAATAACATTAAAATAGCACTCATCAGCAATGACTTGTACTGTGTAGAATATGCATCATAAATTGTGCAGAGTGTATTTCATTCCACATTGAAACAAAAATATTGATTACAAAACACGATACTGTTGAAAATAAAACCTCTTAGGCCCAGAGTGAGGAAAACAACACACTTAGTAATTTCATATAAAATTATCCATAATTAAGTCCGGGAAAGTAGAAAAAAATTTGTTTTAACTCTACATATCCTCAGGTCTCTCTCCTGCAGAAAATAACCTCACAACATTTCTATTACCTTTGGAGTTTATTTAGAAAACGACTTAATTATTTATGTAACTACTCCCAGCTTAACATTTTAGCAGGTGTTAAAGCCATCAACAAACAAACTTCTTTTGCCAATTCAATCATTTTTAGCAACAGTGCAGTTTTTGATTTGCATTACTATTAAAGGAATTTTACACTTATTTATTGTTTCTTTTCCAGTTTAGCAAGCCTTCCAACAAAAAGTCCACTTTGCAACTTTTTGTCCCACTCCCAAGATTAGAAAAATTTAAAGTTGCCCATTTTGATACGCCAGTCAGTCAAAGTGATGACTTCTGACATGATCCCTTTGTGACTGAAAGTATTTCACAGCCTTAAATGTAATCAAGAGGTGATGTATCCCATACAGCCTAAAGACTCACCATCTATGTAAAGCAGAAGTGTCCCAGCTGACCTACTGGCCACTTGGTAAGAATGATGTCCCTCAGCCTAGCATAGTTTGTACTCTTCAGTTACCTCTAATTTCATGACCATTAACTGAGGTGTTGTTTCTTGATTATTTCTCAAATAAATACTTTTTGTTTTCATCTCATTTAAATGGTGACCTTTTGAAATGTCAGGACCCACCTGAGTGAATCTTTAAACATGGAGATTGAATGCCAGAAAGAATGGACTTGCATATACAAAGTCCTTGTTTGCTGTTTCTCATGATATTCCTTTTTCTTTGAGGTATGGCACTCTTGGAGTTGATTATATAATATATATAAGTTCAGGAGTGTGGAGGCTTGCCCCTTTTGAAAAAGAAGATTAAAGGAGAAAAGTGATGTTTTAGATTAGCTTTTCTCCTGGATTTTCAATCTTTTTTTCAACTTGTTGGCGCTTAGCATTTTGAGTGCCAACATTTCAATAAAGACTCCTTAAGTGTTTTATTTTTTTCTTGCTTACCTACTAAATAGATTCATTCTGCTCCAGGTGAGAGTACCCTTTTTGCTTTACCACTCATTTGTTATAATCCATTAGGGAGGGTATCAAACCCCCCCCCCTTTGATGACTTAGACTTAGTCCAGCTTTCTATTTTGCAAGAATGGTGTCCTGCTTCCCCATTACAAAAAAGCAAAACAAAACAGAGCTGTAGGTGTTTAAACCTTAACACCCCTACCACCCCCCATTTTGCCCCATACTGTTTTTTTTTCTCACAAAGCTATCCTGGGAGACTTCCTACAATGTCATCAAATAGGATCATGTCATAGTAAGCGTAAATGTAGACTAACAAATCCAGGCCTATATCTATCAGATAGACCCTTTCTGGTCTGCATCATGTTGGATCCTTGTCTTTCAGATCATAATTCTCAAGTACCATGAAACACCTCATTCCAGCTTTCTTGCACAGTTTTATTTATAAGCTGCCAAGCCAGGTCAAAGCTGCTGGCTTCTCAGTATGATTTAAAACTGATCTTGAAATCATATTGGAAGAAGATGCTGTAGCTAAAGGGAACATTTGCCTAAGATATGTGTTATCATTACTATATATTTTTTATTTTATAACAAGGCTCATTTCTTTCCCCCAAGTAAATGAAGATGATGTTATGTTTATCCTAACTCTCTGGGAAAAGATAAATTAACAGTAATAAATAATTTTACTTGATATAGAGCATAACAGACCATGTGACCTGCTTTACTATCTCTGAACACTCGGTTGTCCTCACTTGGGCTCTAACAAGTCAATATGTCAGCTCAAATAGTATGAATGCCCCAACCAGCAAACCATCTTCTGTCTTGTGAAGCAAGGAAAAGTGTGTGTGTGAAAGAACAGGATCACTGCACTTCAAAATCTTAACCACTCATCTATTCCATGACCTCTTCCAAATCAGGAAACCCCCAACACCTCCCTTTTTGAATGAATATAATTCTTTTTATCTACAGAATGCCATTACCCACTTCTTCTGATAAAGTCCACTGAGGCCGCCTGATCATGTCATTCACTGTCTCTACACATCACAAAAGAGTGGGGACTAAAGCACACAGGAATGATAACCACAAACCATAAAAACCTACTGATGACTCCTTTTGACAGCTGAATCTGACAAGTCAGATCTGATTGAGAAATAAATACATAGTGAGCCATTCCAGGGTCACTAACAAGTGTCTTTTGGGTAACTGTCCACCTTACGAGTTAGAGTGAAACAAACCCAACTTTTTTAATGTCACATTTTATTCTTTTCTGTCTTGGTCTGGTTTACTTCCCCCCCTAAGCAAATAACCACTTTGTAATGTACAAAGGCAATACGCTAAACCAATTCAGGAGGCTTTCCCTTGGTCCTACAACATAGTAATTAACTAACTCACTCAAAAATCAGTACAATAAAAGAATGTTATTAGGGTAGCTATGGTAACATAGCCATTATTGTTTGATGAAATGCCATAAAGGCCTTGAAGGAGTCCAGGTAATAGTGTATTTATTGACTGCAAAAATCTCATAGCAGCTTATTTTTGAAATGGTACTTGTCATAGAAAGCCTGTTTCTGCAAATGTCTGTTAGTGTAAAAACACAACTTTCTATGCAGTGGGTACAAGCTTCCCAATTCCTCATTCTGGAACTTTGCCCCCTCTATCCCCTTACTTTTTGTAATCATTTCTGTACTGAGTATGTACAGCATCAAGCTAGCGTGTTATGAGTGTTTTTTTCTAAAACAGGCCTTGACCACATAGATAGTTACAAGGTGCCTTCCAACTCTCAAGCAACTAGAGCAACAACTTAATGACCACTTCTTACAATGTCTTCTAGGCTTAATAGTCTGCTTATCTTCATCACTGTATACTTGCATATGTAATGTGGGGAATTCCACTGAACTCTCATAGCTGTTGACATCTAAACCTGCTAATTATTTGTGAATCATGAAATCACATACAGTTTGACTTATTCTCTTCTTAGGATCTTTTTGACACTTCCTCATTGAAAGCATGACATACAATTACTGTTTGATCATAACAGATCCAGAGAATACTTCAATTAAAATCCATGTACAAGTGCCCCAATAAGCATTGTTACGGGGGAGGGGGGGTCAAGAAAAAGCTACCCTTCACTTAAATTTATATATTGTAACTCTATGGCTCTATGTCATTCTGGAAAGCAGACTCTCCCCACAGAAGTGGACAGCAATCTCTCACAAACTGCAGTCCAGCAAAGGGTGAGTATTTAGCCTTCAGTTTCTACTTGCTGAATTTGAGCAATTCCATCCTGACCAAATAGTCTGCAATCACCTACAGGAAAACTCTTTAGAGTTTAAGTTAGAGGTGAAAATTTTGGTTCACACTATTCTTCCAGCACATTCTCTGCCCCTCATGTTCCACACTTATAGCTTCCAGGTAGAAGTGAAATATTTTAGGAATATTTTTATAAAGTCCTGGATCAGATGCAGAATAATCCTCTCATTTTATGTGAAGAACCTGCTGCAGCAGAAACTAACATGTCTCATCCAAAAATTATACTACAATAGGCAGCAATGCTTTCATTTTTACACAATCTCCAAACGTCACATTATTTTACAATATCTAATACATTTTAATTTAAATATGTACTTAACTTTAGGACTTTTGGTGCTAATCTTTAATATTCAACATAATGATCACTGTAGCAGTAGCAAAGCTGAATGGGTTATATTCCACCTAGGATATGGCCACCGGTCAGCATTCATGTTTTAGAAGAGGACTATGAGAGTAGCAGTTTGGATGTCAAAAGCTTTAGTGCGATTCTAATGGCAAAGAACAGCCACACAACAAGCTTCATGAAATTGACAGTTGGTTAGCATTCTTTTAAGCCTGGCAGATAAGTACTCATGGGGAAAATATTGCTTTCTTACTGTCTGTGAAAATTTTAGTTTCTGAAGAAAACTCTCATTTCTTATCTCAGGACTTATTGTTTTTTTTTTTTTTTAATCTCTGACAGAGAGTCCTCCTATCTTGAACTATGTAGTGTTATATCAGTTGTTAGTATCTTGTACCACATTTAGGGACTTCAGTCCTATTTAAAAGCATTTTGTTGGTTTAAAATTTGGTGCTTAGTGTTATTGCTTTTGGGGAAAAAATAAGTTTAGTGACTTTATGTTTTGGGGAAAAAATTAGGTTTAATGACTTTACTGTTTCTACTTACCAGTGCTCAGAATTCTTTTTCTGATTAAACATTGAGCAGTCCGTATTCTCTGCAGTTCTCCTCTTTCCAGCTTTCAAGAATAAAAAGTTGAGTAAGAAGTTCTGAGTAATCCCAGTTCCTTTGGCATCTCAGCCACAGACAGGTGACTACACAATGGAAAAAAAATAGTCTGAAACCATCCATTCTGTCTACCAAGTTCATCTGGTATAGGACCCAGTCCAGCAAAATGAACTGGATTTCAATAATATCCTCTGTGGCTGTTGGTCATCCTCATTTGGCTAGATAGAACCACTCTAATCAGGCTGGAGGAGGGATTAACTCCAGCTGTACTACATAACAAAGTTAAAGAGCCCGATCTGTGAGCTTGTAACCTTAGTTTTAGTCAGAATGATTTCTAATGTTTTCCTTGGAAACGGAAACAAATATCTAAGAAAGCTTCATCTTTAGCTCCCTTGGACAGGGAAGATTTACTGAGGTTTACAAAAGGGTAACTGTCTCTTTTTTAACATGTTAAATCATGATTCTTCCTTTCTTTCTGAAAGAAAAGAAAGAGGTTTACCCTCTGATTCTGCCTCTAAATGAGAGAGAAACAAGAGGGAGAATATGTTAGTTCTGACAATTTTTCTCTACCAGAACATTCTGACTCTAAGAAAAGTGTCTCCTCAGATTTCCCTTCAGAATCATTTATAGTTTCTGAGATAGTTAACACAAATGAGAGAATGCTATCAATTTGAACTAAAATTACTATCAGCTGAAATGTTTTGACCTGTTAGAAAGGGATTTACTGCAGCCTCAGATGTCCTCCAATTTTAGTGGCTTTGGATGATGTTTTCATAATAGCTGGCTTGCCATTCAAGCTCCTATAGCCAAATATCCTAATAAAATGCATAAAGCCCCTTAGACATTCAAATATCCAGTGACTAATGCTAAAACAGGTCCTGCAGTAATTTCTGGCTACGATTCTTTTCCTGCTAAACTGTTTACTAAGGCTAACCCCATTCCTTTTCCTTTTGATAAGAATTGGATAGTCTTTGAGAATTATGACAAAAATATATTCCTCCTGTACCTTGGCTTTTAAACTACTAAGATCACATGTCTAGGTTTTTTTGGTTAATTCTGAAAACATGAATAACTTATCATTCAATCTGACTGCTTATAATATCAAAACCTCTTTGAATTCTTTCATTGGGTCATCTTCCCAAGTTACCAAACACTCCCTCAGGTGCTCTTACGATGCTGCTAATCCTCTTTCTATTGCTGCAGCTATTAGCTTTGTTAGGATAAATTTTGCTTGATTGCACTCTCCAAATCTTCCTGAATATGTGAATCCCAAACTTATTTATTCTCACATAGAAAAAGATGGCCTTTCTGCTGCTGAAGTACTCAAAACATTTGCTGAAACACAGAAAGTAATTCAAGGCATTTCTCAGTTTTTTCAGCCCCTGTCTTCCAGTTTTAAGAAGAACATTCACTTTGATTTCAAGCCCTTTGTTAACAAACAAATAGACACCCTCAACAGGGAAACATAAAAAGAATAAAAACAGACAATGGCAGTGAAGATCAAGCAAGAAAGGTAGAGCTTCCCAGAATTAGAAGCAGAGTAAAAAGTTTGAATGATTATATCACACTTTTTCCTCCTTTGAATGCTTCCCACCATGACAGTCCTTTAAAGCTGTGTAACAGTATATAAATTAACCTCCCTCTTTAGAATCAAATAATCTCAGACAACTGTGTCTTGAAAGCAATCCAACTAGGGTACAGATGGTATGTCGATCAAGCTTGATAACCCCTAATCTCTTTTCTCAGTTACACGGTAACTCTAGGCATGAAGGATATCAGTAAAACAAGTCCCAATATGCAGAAAATCCATCCTTTTAATCAACATCGATAATAAAAACAGAAATCCAGTTACATGCCTTTGTCTTGCAACACCTTTCTTAAGAAATTCATCAAAACTGCCTGTTGTAATCTACCGCTTCTACTTTTTAAAAAAATGGATCTTATGACATAAAATCAGTAGACAGTTGGTGAATGCCCAGCAAATATTTTTAAATGTACAAGCCTTAAATGTCAAAAATATACTTAATTTAAATAGAATTAAAAGACATTACTTATACATAATATAAAAACGGTATGTCCTAAAAGCCAGTTTTTTCCTAAAAATGTTACAAAAACAGGATAATACCTCAGATTATGTATGTTAAAATCTTATGCTTTTAAAACCTTCATAGGTAAAGTGTTTAAAAAGTATATTTGTTAAAATGTATTGCCACACTTCAAGAGTACATTGCAGCAGATAGTAAGTTAACTGCCACAACGCATCATGTCTTAGCCATTTCATTTATGTGGTTTGAATAAAAAAGCTTCATTAACTATTTTATTCAAACCACAACCCAATTAATTTAGAATTTAACTCTGTGGCATCAGCTAAGGGCTCTTCCATAGACATTAATGGATCTCTTTCTGCACCATTAAAGTCTATGGATGCCTTTCACATTTTCAGAAAGGTTAAAGATCATCTTTAACTTTCAGTGGCATCAGTGCAGTGCGAATGAATTTAAAGACTGCTGATTAAATTTAATGCTGGAAAAAGTGTTCACCAAATGGGCAAAAATGCTGATCGGTACTTTATGTGCCATATAGGACAGTGTTAAATGGTAAGGCATCAAATGCAACAATACTCTTTAACTAGATAAATAATAGATATTTATTATACATATGTTACAGCATTGTATCTATTAAGCTATGAGTGGTAGTAATTGAAATGTACTCATTTAAATCAAGTGGATTAGGTGCATCTAGATAAGATTATCTTCCCAGTTACCTCAGCTAGGAGACTTTTTGCATTTGTTTATTATTAAAATTTACACCCTGAGTGGAATGCTTGTACAGGTTATTTCCATCATTCTTGCTTTTCATATCATACGTATGTTGATAATTTCTCTTCCACAGCAGCCTCTTTGATTTGCCTATGTAAAATTCATCACAGGACAAGCAGTTGACGAAATTTACCACCCCTGAACTTTTGCAAGAGCAAGGACCTGGGGATATTAGGATTCTGTTGTGATCACTTACTGTTGTGTATACCTGCAAATTCAATAAACTCCATATAGGCTTAGCGCGAAGCCTACACGCAGTTTACTTGTTAGCATGATGAGCAGCAGTGCTAATTAAATATACATGCCATGTTTTGCACTTACACAGATACAAGAGCAGTTTCATGGCCACAATCAACACCTGCACAAATGTAATCTATGCCAACAATGTTGTCAATCAGCTATTTATTTACAGTGTGCATATCAGAAACATGTTATCACATATGCATCTTGTATAACACCGTGAAGGGAGTTCTACACTGTCAACTCCTAATGGTTATGCATCAGAAAGAATACTTAGGTATGGCCAATAAGATGTGTGAGAGCTCACTGTGGCAAATGTGATACACTTGAGTTTATCATCCCTGGAAGATGTTTTGGGAGGTACATGCAAATGGGTGCATTGTACTCAATTATTGGTGTGATGAGGGCTGAGAACAATGGGACTATAATGACCATTGATGTGAATGTCCTGCACATGCTGTAGAGTTGTGCTGCATACAAGGGATTATTCACCAATGCAGGCACATGCTAGTGGACGTTCCACATACCATCTACTTGCGTACACAGGTCATATACCACTCGGTCTGCTTATAGGGGTGCGCTGTCTATATTTTAATTATCTTATGTATTTGCTTTCATAAGGGAATTAATCCTCCAGTGATTTTTGTTCATTTACTGTGTCTCCATGGCTCTGGCAACAGTCCTTTGTGTGTGTTAATATTGTCTGCATAATACCAGTGCAAATCTTGAATTCAGTGATTATCCACAATTTGCAGTCCTCCACAAAGCCAGTTAGGCAAAGGATGCAAAAGTTATTCTTCACTTCTGAGACTTAAATAATGAACAAGAAAGGGCCTAATACAGAATTCTGATATACAGACCTGGTCACTGGACTCTAGGCAGGGGTGACTTCACACACTTTGACATTATCTGTCATGTATGTGAGCCATTTGTTGATCCACTAGGTGACGTAGGTGTTTTTGCTCACTTGAGACCGTTTCACTGTAATACCTGAGTGTGGATTTGTATCACATGCCTTGCCAGGTCATGTTATGCAGTATGACAGTGTTTTCCTCATGCATGTCCTTGATGACCTACTTGAAGACATCAGACAGATGTAACAGACATGATGCAGCCTTAACAAATCAAACATGGGATTGGTACACAGTCAGAAGATTACCTGTGTCCTTTCTGATAAGGTCCATGATGACTCATTGGTCTGCCTCACACATGACGAACGTTAGGAGTATATGTCTATAACTCCATGCATCAGATGATGGTCCCCCTTGTCAGATGGATGACTGTTGCTGTACACCCTTCTATGAGAACATAGGCTGTCTGGAGGCTGTGTTGAATTATGTGTCCAACTCTGTCTGGTAAGTCAGGTTTTAAGTCATGCTACAGGCAAACTGTGATGTAGTCAGGGCCCATTGATTATGTGTTATATCCATAGAGAGTACACAGATGAGCTGTCTTCCTGAGAAGAAAAATTGAGTAATGTTTCCATGTGTACTTTGGCTGATGGCCACTAGTGACAGAGGATGAAGTATGAGACAAACTGTTAGCTAGCAGATTGTATATATTCTCCATTTGAGTATGGTTGGTTGAATCCACAAATAGCTCTGTGCTTAGTTGTGTATTTCCCTTAACATTTCACACTTACTGAAATATATTATTTGTGAAAACACCTCCAAGTACAGTCTTGGTCATGCATTGCATTCCTCACACTGGTACTGTTCACACAGTCATACAACTGTACAAATGTCACATAATTACATCAATTGCACAACATATGCCTATATGTCTTTCATGGGAAAGCTGTGTTTGAGCAGCATGATGCCATATAAGGACACATTACAAATCAGTTGTTTGTGGCTCATGAAGAACATTTCTTGACACAAATGCTAATAGTCACACAATGGTGCTGCTGACCACCTCAATAATTCTTGGGGACAGCAACACAACTGCACATACAATGAATTCTACAAGGTTGCAGTTGAATCAAAACATGCAATATTTAAGCAATAGCCGATGACGTGGTATGGTATATTGAAGAATTACCCACAGTTGGTGTGGTTTAATCATGAGGAAAAAGCCCAAGTGATTAAATAAAGCCAACCATGGTTAAATATCTACATACGACAACCACGGATTCATTTATTACTATTATACAATGACATTATTTAAGAAAAAAGATACTTACTTTTCTTAAATAATGTCTTTGTATAATGGCGCATTACTGTTCTTCCATGGCTGGTGGTATACTGCTTCCTTGTGCTGATGTACTGCACATGCATATGGAACTTGCATTCCCACACATACCCAGTACATCAATGCTTTGAAATGGAAGCAATGGAGAAAAGAAAGTCTCTGTTGCTCCGTTTTTGTTTTCTTTTTTTTTTTTCTTTAATTAAAAAAAAACTTTAGGCCAGTTTGGGGGTAGGAGAGAGACAGCATGGAAGAAATACAAGGGATATCAGGTACGTGTGTTTAATTTTAAATAACGTAGCTGATTTCCCTAGTATTTTGTCCAAGATTTTATTTTTATTTTTTTAAGCACTAAAAATAAAATTTAAACAATATACCAATGGAAAGAAGTTTGGGTGACCGGACCTTTTTCCATTGGTATATTGTGGGATTTACAACGAGCACGCTGGTTGGGCTGGCCAATCAGCGTGTACTTTTTCGAATATTAATGGGGGGGTCATTGTATAATTTTGTATATATCACAGCATTGCAACATGTTGATGAAACAAGACTTATGAGCCCATATAATCCGTATGAATTTATATTGATGTCTGTCATAGAGCATTTATGGTAGGTAGACACATGCTCACCTGTGCCATACTACAAGTGTCACTGTGATGGAGGATTGAGAACTGAGTAGAATGTTGATCTGCTCCACTACAACACATGTCCTAATAAACCAACGATATACACAAAAGTGTATCATACCATGTCAACAGTTTTCAGGAGGCATATTACTACAGCTGTTACAGAAAGAACATGTAATGAAATGGCAGCAGCAGACATCAATACATTAGCTCACATCACACATTGTGATACCCTCTTATAGTCATACTGTACATCCACACCAGCATAGCACATGTCAATGACAGCAACATTGACATGTCAAATGTTCATAGGGTCATAGGACATTATAAGTCTAATGGCTAACATCACATAAAATCCTAGCCATTATTATACCACTTAAAGCAAACTTCCTATATCTATATGAATGAAGATAGCAATACTATTATGCATATGGGTGCATTTCTTGGATTGCATTACATACTGCCACTGTCCATATGGGACATGTGCACCACTCAGTGACAGAATTAGCAATCACACATGCAGTGGTCTATTGATGGCTTGCAGAGTCTCATGAAGGACTCTGCTTTGTGATGCGTGTATGCATATTTGTCATGAGGAGATCCTCCACTCCTCTGCAGAAAGGATGTCATGTGGCCAAAGGAAAAAAGAGGATGATGGATACATGGGGCTACATTAAAGGTTCTTTTAAGTGGCTGTGAAATGAAGAGTGACTCCAAAGATTATACAATGACCATAATGTATCTCCATCCACACACACAGCAGTAGACTGAATCTGATTTGAACATTGCACGTGTAGGGATAGAAGATGAATGGCATGCAATATAACACTAGTACCATCGCATATGTCTAACTTTAGCACTATCACATTGCACTTTATGGAGTATGATAGCATCATTGTATAGGGTCTATATTACATGATCGAAATTTCAAAAGTTCGACTGTCATATGATATGACCATATGATCGAATTTTTGAAAGTTCAAACATTTTAACAGAGATCTTTGTACAACACAGAATGGGAAGATTTCCCTTTTCTGCACTGTAGTGCAATCTCAGAGTTGGCATATTTAAAGACTGTGGGGTGTGGGGGCACAGCCCCCCATGTAGGAGGGCTTGCCCCCCTGCTTAAAATGTTCAGGTAGGTTATTTGTGTAGTTTATTTTTTTATTAGATTTTTAAACTTTTAAAAGTTCAATCTTATGATGTCGTCCATATGACAGTCAAACTTTTGAAAGTTTGATTATCTAATATACACCCATTGTAAACTGACAAGAACATGTTAGGAGGAGTGGCTGACATGGATGTGGAATCATATAGCTGTGTAAACATGTCTCAAATGTAATATTTGGATGGATACACACTCAAGTTGCCTGGTGTCAGATTAGAAGCCCTAAATGCGTAGGTAAAGTAGCTTGAGAACACTGTACTTAATGTTACTGCCAAAGCAAGGGCTTGTCTTGAATACTGTCAGAGAGCATGTTATACAGGATGACATCTTCAGTGTATATTACAAGAAGATTTTCAGAGGATTGTCTGACATAGCTGTGAACTCACATGTCTTTCTAAAATTGTCACTGTACTGATTGTTAAATGCACACACACAAACCAGTTGACCACGATGAAAGTAGAATCCCAATTTGACTTTCTACAGACCATAGTATTTAACACAAACACCACATCACAAGTCTGGATTTACAGCTGATGATATAAGTGGTGTGTGGTGAGAAGAAGATGGTAAAAGGAGAGTCTCATATACTGGTCTAAAATGGTCTTTTGAATGTCAACCAAGTGAACACAGACAGGCATGCACACAACAGTTGACCCCAGTATGAGTAGAATCCCAATCTAATTATCTAGGGAGAACAGTACTTAATGCAAGCACCATGTCACAAATTTGGCTTTTATAGTATCAGACAACACGTTATAGCTGATGACATCACCAACGTCTGGTAAGATAAAGATGGTAGTGGTAGTAGTGTCTCACATGCTGGTCTATAATGATCTCTTTAATGTCAACCAAGTGAACACAAAAAGAAACACACACCAGTTGATCACAATGAGAGTGGAACTCTCCTACCTATTTATAGAGCACAGTACTTAATGCAAGAAGCATCACAGCACAAATCTGGATTTTGTAGTGTCAGACAACACTTTATAGCACAAATAAATGACAGACGCTTGCATACTGTTACTTGAAAAATGTCCCTAATTAGAATGTGTTTGAGTTGTCCAGCAATGACATCAATATGTGACAGGACTGATGGAGGTGGAGCCTAGATGGCAAGCAGATAGGCAGCATCTTTTAGAGCGCCATAAAACAGCACCAGAAAATAAGAACAAAATTATTTTCATTAACTAAAAATTGCAAAAAACATCAAGGAACTTAAGAACTACAACTCTATCAAAGTTCAAGAAATTTCATCAAGTTTTTCCTGTCAAAATATACTGGAGAACATCACAACTGTATGGTAATGGCCAGCTTAAAGAATTCTCACTCAGAAACTACTTTGAAGAAAGAGTTTCAGCTGATGTCTTCCACATTACATGAACTGTTGTTGAAAATGGATAGATTTACTGATAATCTGGGAAGTCTTAAGGAAAACTGCCAAAAGCAAACAGATGTATTAAAAGAAATATTACAGCAACAACCGAATAAATTACTTGATATGGAGACATCACTAAATGACATAGATGGGAGACTCAAAGAAGAGTAAAATCAGACAGAATTCTTGCTACACCAAAATAACTGGCTAATCAACAAAGTAGATGATTTAGAGAACAGAGAAAGGAGAACTAACATAACAATATTTGGTTTTCCAGAAAAAAAATAAGGGTGAAGACATCATCACCTTTTTGAACTCCTGGCTACCTGAAGTGCTTGATTTAAAAGAAGGACTATCAAACGGTACAGAGAGAGCTCACAGAGCCATAGGAAAATCTATGTCCTCTTCACCAAAAGCACCACCAAGATCAATTGTGGTAAAGTTTTTCTCTTTTTTGGATAAAGAACGCATACTAAAATCAGCCTGGAGGAAAAATCCCATTATATATAAACAGAGTCAGATTAGATTTGACAATGACTATTTTGCAAAAGTCTTAGATTTAAGGGAAAAAAACATGGCCATTAGTGAAACTTCTCAAGCAAAACAAAATAAAAGCTCAAATGGTTTATCCTGCTATCATCAGAATTTTCTACTCAAATGACTGGAGAACCTTTAACAACATCAAAGAAGCATCCATCTTCATCAATAATAACAGTATCATTACAATTCCTGAAGAAATGGACTGGTCTGTATCAACCAATCTGAAAATATCCCCAGAGAAAAATACTTGGTCTGATGTAAGGAAAAAGCAAAACAAAGAATTGATCCTAAAACCATGCAGTCCTCCAAATCTCTCAAATAATCAACAAAGATATAGACTTCTGGACTTTATTTAAAAAGTATGTATTTTTATCTATTACATTGTATATTTACGCTGTGACCTTTATGCTTTTGCTTAACTTATACTTTCTATAATATATCTAGCACAAGTCTGGTAATTATTCCTGACAATGAAAAATGTATATATAATTAATGTGACATTTAGAAACATAGTTAATTTTGCTTCATAGCAAATGAGGAACACCAGACTCAAAAGATACTGTTACATCTTTTTTTTTAGTCAAACATTATAAGTGAACGAAGTGAACATCTTCACAAATGTTTTCCTATTACTTTGTTTCTTCAAATTTCACACTCAAAGGGTTACTTTTATGGAACTTGTACTAGTCCTTTCACAAATCAACAGACATCACCATAAAATGTTTTAAATAATTGAAACTGCTTTAAAATATTGCATTATTTTATCTCTTATAGGCCTTGGTTATCTAGTTTTAAATTCAAGTAACGTTTAAATCTATTCAATATATATATGGTTTCCTATGTGCGCATATGCATACATCTTTTTTTTTTAATTCTCGAGCGCTTATAGTTAACCTAGCACTATTTTGCACAGTTATTATTCAATGGCACCAATTTCAAATAGTATTTCACTTTGGCGTCATTGTATTTAATGTAGAAAAGAACTATTCACATACTGTGGTTGCGCACTCAAGATTCCACACTTTATGTTATTGATCCTCTCAAGAAGTAGCTACAATTGTTTACCGTTGTGCACAAATTCTTATAATTACACATATGCATGCATATATGCTGCGGAAGGGAAGACAATCAGTTCTTGGTGATTATGTTGTTGAAATGACCCTGATTAGTTATTCACAGTTTCTTGGATCAAGACTTGGTACATTTAAAGACAGCACAAGTCAGGGTGCACTCAGTAGCATGGTTTGACAGATCCGTCTCTGGATAGGAAATTAGAAAAAAATGAGCCTTTAAAGGAACACATCTTAGCATTTGTAAAGCTTCTTTAAGTGTAACTTTAGGTGGCATTGCATTACTGAACATTAGATTCTGGATATATGACTAAACATTTAAATACAGATAGTGTAATCATATAAGAAACATATGATGATATCAAATCATCTTATATCTCCAACTCTTTAAATTTTATTACCACAGACCCTACCCAAAGGAACTTTGTTCTTTACTATGGAACCTTTATAATTTGTTTCCCAGACGCATTTTGTTGCTGCCATGCAAGGTATTTGTTCACATTTTATTTGTAATGCTATTCTATGCTTCATACATTACACTTGAAAGTACTCCGTAAACTGGCCCTGATCTGCAAACTAGTAGTGTAGTTAATGTGAGGCAAAGAGGGCAGCCACCCTGGATTTAAGATGCTGGTGGCAAAATCCCCAGTTTATTATGTTTATTTTTATATTTTATCTCACAATGAGAATGAAGGCATGATTTGGTCCTGTAGATGAACGAGAGGTGCTAAGTCACAGAATGGCCATGTTTTGCCTTCATTTCCAGTAACAGAGTGAGACATTGATATTGCACTTCTACCCCATAGGAGAGGGGGAGGAATAAAACATCATAGAAGGGCTTTTATTTACTTTCGCATAGAGCATGACAATATGACATGGACATTGCACTTCTACTCTTTGGGAGAAGAGGGAGGAATGTCAAATCATAGAATGGCCTTTTTTTTTTGTTTGTTTTTTCTCTTTTCTTTTTTCCCCTCTCTTTGCTCTAAAGTAGATAATTAGGATTGGCACAGATTTGGAGTTACTCTTCAGGGGAGAATGGAGGAGTACAAATTCCTTTAAAAACTTATAAGATTTTATTGGCATACCAAATAATATAAGCAGAAATTCTTATGTATACTTTCATTCTCTTGTCATTTAAGAGATGCAATCAGTATACCGAGACCGGTAAATATGTTTTTAAAATCACTCAATTCACATAATTAGGGTATAGCTGCTTGATTTTTTTATGGTTCTAGCAGGATACTTTTGAAAGTGTTTTCTTTTTTTTTTATTTTTGGGCACCTAATATTTCTGGCAATGGGTGTGTGAATATGCTTCACATATTGAGTTTCTCAGTGAGCAAGAAGGTGATTGGAAATGACTACAGCATTTCTTAACTCGTAGATAATGCACATACTGTGCTGCTACGCCTTGTGTTCTTCTTATTAGTTAAAAAACATTTGAGTATCATTGGAGATGACTCTTTGAGTGGGTAGGAAGGGAGGAGAAATTATTGTACTCCGTACACCTTACATCTCTAGTATTCAGAAAAAGATTTATTAAAGGGAAAAAAAGAAAGGAATCTGATAAGCAGATACACATCACTCATTTACATGGCTTGTTCCAAAGACATCTTTCAAAGGGAAAGTTCATGCTAAACATCTTAAACTCTACACTTACATGACTATACGCATATATAGTTGCTCAATTTAGCTTATTATTAATAGATTTTGAGGTAAATTGCTGTTATTTAAGAGTGTTTAATTGTAAAACATCATAGTTTTGACTTTGGCTACAAAATTTATCAATTTAACATTTTGACATTCTAATTTGTCAGACCACTGTCAGTACTTCTATGAAAATGGCCTAGAGCTAACAAAAATGATAAAAATATGCTTTGGCTCAACAAAATACAATATCATAGGCTTTCTCATGTTCTGCCCGTACCAGGTTTATGTAGACAAATTTGTAACATGTTTTTATTTTTTTTTTCAGAACTCATACCCTTTTCCTTTATGGACTTGTTAACATATTCTGTTATTGTAATTGTTATTCATTGAGTCATTGTCCTATACTTATAAAAGTTCATGTTTTGAACTGACTGGTATATCAAAGGTGTAGCACTTAATCAGAAAATGGTTTTAACTAAGTTGAGGAAATATGATTGTAAGGAATGATTCACAGTTGTAACTGCATAATTTTAATTCTCTCCTGTACCTCTCTTTTCCCATGGAACTCTGCTATGTGGTGGAAGTGAGGCTCTCTTATAGATGCTATGAGGCATCAATTATGGCAGTACAAAGGCTCTGTAGACAGAATAAGCAACATTGTTAGCCTTGTGCAAGCATACTGCTAAGTACTATTGACAGTACGTTGCTGCCAGTAATTACAGAATACCGAAGGAAAAAATCAGTCTTTCAATTCAGTGTATGTGAAATGTTATATAGCATACTAGGTCATCTGTAATTGCATAGTGAGCCCTTCTGGAGTAATATCTACTTTTGGTGCTCACATTTCCAATGTCTAAAGTATATTCTGTTTCATGAAAACATGGATTATTGGAAGTTAAACTCTATACATTTGGCAGCTGCTTTTTTATTTAAGCAAGTGACATAGTACCTTGTACCTAGAGACTGTTCAATTGAAAAAGGAAAACTTGGGTTACATTTTTTTTTATTAGAATACAGGGAGAGGTAAAATTTAATAAATTGAACACTATTTCTAATTCATGCTCTGGCAAGTATAACCTAACAGATATATCTATCTATATATATATATATATATATATATATATATATATATATATATATATATATATATACAGCTTTCTAATGCATTTATGAACTTATTTATTAAGCAGAACAAATGAGTAATTTCTTATTATCCATTTCATAGTTTCTTTCTCTCAAATTTTGAGATAAAATTCATATAAGTATATATTATGTTGCTTCTGAATAATAGCCCTGGGGAACAGTGTGAGATATTAAAATATTTAATGTAGCATGTTAATATACATATCTTTCTGATTGTTTATAGGAAAAGTAAGGCAAGTTGGAATTGCATAATATTGCAGAACTGATTTGCTTACTATGAATACAAGTTTTGCAAAACTGTTTCAACTTGAATCAATACCGAGTTACAAATAAATCCCTTTACTTTCATTTCTTAACATATGTATCTAAGATTCACAATCTTCATTTCCATGAAATTACTTTATTTACAATAACAAATTCCACAAATGTTAACAATCTATGTTTTTACACTTTAAATATTAGTCTATTATTATAACATTTTAGGTTTGGGAACCTGAGTCTGGATCTGCATTAAAGTTATTTGGAAATACAAAAAAAATAAGCTTTGTGAGACATATTAATATTTAAGTATGTGCTGCTTTATATTAGTTCTCATTTTTCAATTATTATATGCAATTGAATATCAAACGATGTTGTACAATTGAAGAAAGAATCATATTATGTATTACTTTCGAATAGTATTAACTTAGCACCAATATTTCATCTGCAAATTATAGTTTAATCGCACTTGACTAATGATCTATTCACTTCTCTCAATCTTATAATAGGAACTAATATTTTTTTTATTATTTTTTTTGTTTGTAATGAACTACTCTCTTTAAATAATAGCAATTATTTTTCTTTACACTATTTTCAAAATTATATCATTAATTTTTTGATATAAGTTTTTTTTTATCTCCAGATTTTATAAACCGGAGTTCTGTAACATTCACTTTTCTTTAAGTTTCATCTAGAAATGAAGATTAATCTGGTTGAACTATTTTGTTTTTCCAGATTAGGAGTGTATTTCACTCCATGTTTGTTTGAGGGACTTTTCGATTCACTGTTTACATATTTCCATTTCCATGTAGTATTTCTCTTTACTTACTCTTCATTTCCTTCTTGGCCTCAATATTTGTTAAATTTATGTTTTTTTAGAAAACATTAACCAGACACTAAAATATAATTCTTGCAAGAATGTTACACAGATTTTGTCTAAAGCAAATACTATACACCCTTGTTTGCTACAAATACATTATAAATTTAAACATACAAGATGGATTTAATTCTACTCTCTCTAAACATCAGTGGATTAAATAATCCAAGGAAAAGGTTCAATCTACTAAGATATCTAAAACTAAATAAAGCGCAAGTGGTATTCCTACAGGAAACTCACTTTAAAACAAATGATAAGTATATATGGAATCCAAATGAATATTTAAAAATATCTAATTCTTCCTATAATAGAAAACTAGAGGAGTCTTAATACTATGAAAAAATGTTACTAACCCTCAAATAATCTATAATTATAAAGATAAAGAAGGACTTTAAGATATTGTAATATTAATATTTGCTAATAGAACCCGGACACTAGTAAACTTATATTGGTTTCCTGGCATTGGAGTGGGAACAATTAAAAAGCACATAGACCATATTAATAGAGTATTCAAAGGTAATCTGATAATAGGAGGCAACTTTAATTGTATCCTGGACAACTCTGAGACTACTAACAGAAGACCTGTTCAATCTACTCCCATAGGGAAATCTCTTAAGAAATGGACTGATAATTAAAATCTAAATGACGTTTAGTTTCAGAGAGAACAAATCTTTACTGTTCTCACATAGTGACCACAGATTTAATACCCAAACTAGAATTGATAAAATCTTTGTATCTCAAGATCTGAGAAAGAAAATACATAATTTCTCCATAATTCCTTGTCCCCTGTCTGATCACAGTTAACTTATTCTTAAACTTCAAATAGATTTTAAGAGATTAATTTTCACAAAAAGAATCCCAGCCTATATTACCAAATTGAAACAATTCAAACCATGGCTTGAATCAGAAATACAATTCTTCATAGATACTAATTATACAGAGGATATAAATATAGCTATTCTATGGGATAATTTAAAGGCACACATATGGTAAAATTATAACATGGTTTAATAATAAAACAAAAGAATGGGAATCTGAATTAACAAATATCCAAAAGCAAATTATAGAAATGAATTCCAATGAATCCTTAGACTCAATTACTAAAAAAAAAAGAAATTGGGGAATTAAATAATAAATACAATGAAATCTTAACACACAAGACCAATATGGCTCTAGAAAAAGAAAACTAGATTATTTTTCTGTGTCACCAAAACACTTGCATAACCTAGTTTTGAGAATAAAAAGACAATACTCTGAAAATAATATTATAAATATCATTCATAAAGGGAAAAATAAAAAAGTATCTGATATAAGCAACATTTTAGACGCCTTTAAATTTTATTATGCTGAACATTTTAGAAATAATGATTTTCCTCATAATTCTCCAAATTTATATCTAGATGTATTCAAAATAAAAAAAAATCCCAGAAAACTGTGTTTAGATATTAAAAAATATATATTTTCTAAAGAACTTATAGAAAAAATTAAAGAAAGCAAAAACAATAAAGCTCCTGGAATAGACGGAATTATTATTGAAATTTATAAATTACTCGCTACCTTTGCAATCTCAATATTACATAAAGCTCTAAATTAAATTCATATTAAAAATACAATGAAACATTCATGGAGATATTCACTTATTACCCTATCAAAAAAGAAAATAAAGATCCCAATCAATATAATTCTTACAGGCCGATTTCACTACTTAACAACGATTATAAAATTTTCATGTCCATTCTGGGCAATAGAATTAAAAAAAGCTCCAATACATGTTATTAGTGATGATCAAACAGGCTTTGTTTACAATAGACACACACATGACAACATCCAGAGAATATTAACTATTATTGACATTCTAAATAGAAACAATCAAGAAGCCTTTATAGTAGCTCATGATATTGAAAAAGCCTTTGACTCACTAAAATGGGATTATCTTTTTTAAAGTCTTAGAAATTTCTAATTTTCCTACACAATTCATATCATTAATCAAAATCATTTACAAAAACAATCTTGCCTATATAAAATTGGATCCATTTACTTCAGAAGCCATTGAAATTACTAATGGTACAAAACAAGGTTGCCCTATGTCTCCAATTTTATTCGCACTTGCAATAGAATATTTTTCTTCAATAATTCATCACAACCTTAAAATCAAAGGCATTGACATTTATGGTCAACTTAATTCTAAAATAATGCTCTTTGCCCATGATATTCTCCTTACTTTAACAATCTCAGATGACTCTCTACAAGAACTAGACTTACAAATTGATGCCTTTTTCAGATTTCAGGTCTTTGTGTTAGCAAAACAAAATCGAATTTTGTGCTATTAAATAAAAAATCATACCCACTGGAACACAAATCATTTAAATGGAAAACAGGTCTCATCTATACATTATCTAGGGATAATACTTTGTGAAAATATGGATTTAATGTTAAAAATAAACTATAACAATATTATAAAAAAATTAAATACACTTATTGAGAAATTGAACAAATTATTTTTAAAATTTGAAGACAGACTACAACTAATTAAGATGGTTCTTCTCCCAAAAATAAACTATGTTGAGCAAGCTATTCTTTTGGTTCCCAACAAAAATTTTCTAAAATAGATGGGAATTGGGTGGTATTAATTTCCCAGATATAGATTCTTACATTAAAGCTTCCATTATCAAAACATTTATAAGATGGATTGATCCAAAATTTATGTCAGCTTGGAAGTCTCTACGCACCACTATCTTCCTAAATGAAAATAAATTAACTAAAAATTTGCCATTAGGCGAACAAAATAATAAACTTTGGCATATCCTAAGTGTCAATATACAACATAATTCTTCTAAACCTACTAATCTAAACTATACAAATTATATTTACAATACATTTAGAAGTTTTATCAATAATAATATTGATTTAAAATTATGGATAGATTTATTATCCCCCTTGTCAAAAGAAAAATATACTTTAAAAATGATCAAAACACGGTAGGTTCAGGTTAAGGCACTTTAACCTTGCAGCAAGGAGACAAAAACATGCTAATACAGAGTTTGTCTAACCAGAAACAGGAAATACTTTCATTTTTATACATTCTTAAACTAGTTATGTCCTACCATGCTGACGTAACAGATTACCACCTTTTTCATCATCATCTGCTGACCATCTTTCCCATGAATTTCTGCTGATTTATCAATTTTTATGTGAAACTTCCTGGGGAAAACAACATGGCCTTGGTTACTCCCAGTTAGATACATGTCATGTTGCATTCAAGATACTACGGCTAAATCAAGGACAATGCTAGCAGTTCATTTCTTTAATAATCCTTTGTCTACTTTATCTCTAAATTACTACAGCTGCAGAGGTTCCACTCCTCTGGACAGAGCTGTTTGTCTGAAATCATTACATTTATAACATAAAGCATTGTTCATTCATTCGCTTCTGTCCTAGCAGATAAACACCTGCTTCTCGAGTACATTTCCACAAGGCATAAACAAGAATATGGCTGTGCTAGCAGTTACTAGGTCAGAGGGCAACTTGCAAGTTTCAGAAAGCATACTGCAGTTTTCAAAAAGCATCTTTTCAGTCTCATATGAAACTCAATTTGTATAAAATACAGTACATGAAAAATAGAATGAAAAGCGTATTAAATACTTGATTATTAATTGACATTAAGCATACACATATTAATACATATTTTTCTAACATTTCCCTCCTGTTAATACTTTTTCTTGCTTCTTTTCCTAACCTCTTCCATTCAGGATTTGCAGTTAAGAAAGTCATTCAGTTTAAACTTTTATGAAAGTGTTTCGCATTCTAGCAGCTCTTCAAATTCAGTACTTTGATACATAGTCTCAGATACGGATATATCTATGAATTCTTTAACTAATCTCTTCATGCAGGGAATTCCACAACAAATACAAACTCCTATTAGGAGTAATCCTACCCTAATAGCAATCAATATGTTCATAAAAATGGAGCCCCACCCCCCAAAGGCATTCTGGAAAAAGTCTGTCAGAGGGTTTGGGCCTGGCTTGGTCATGTCCGACACTTGCTGAATCACCTCGAGATGATCGTTAATCTCATGCTCATGGTCAGGAATAAACGCACAGCATTCTTCTTTGATCAAAGTGCAAGTTCCGCCTCTCGCCACTAGGGTGAAGTCAAGAGCCATTCGGTTTTGGAGCACTACAGTTCTCATGGCATTCAGTTCATCACTTATCAGTTCAAGACCAGAAAAAGTCGCATTACTTCGAGAAGTTTGGGCAGTTTTCACAGCTCCCATATTGATTTAACTCTGTCATACATAGGTGATATACCTGCCCAGTATAAGACAGCATTACTCAAGTCCATGTGCGCAAGCTTGGCTCCCACATCACGATCGTCTATCCAGCCTGCTTCGATCCGTCCCACTGGATTCTCGGGTTTTTTAACAGTCTTTTTGGTTACGTCTCGAGTATTTCAAATACTCCCTTGAGGCAAAACTGCAGTGTGCCAGATGGCCGGAACCAGGTACCCCAAAAAACAACTGCCAGACCAATTCTCAGGTAACCATTTATATGCTTTTTTACCACACACAAAATAACAGTCCTCTACCTTAGTTATTACTTTGTTACGAAATGACTGCCCTGCATGAAATATTTTCTTGTCTATCACAGATAACTGTTTAAAAAGTACAGGCTTGCGTTATACCTGGTCAAGAGTCTTATGCATAGATTTCAAAAATGAGTCATAATCTGTACTACAAGATCCACTCAAATCATTTGGTTTTCTATAACATTTATATTGTACTGTAACATTACACTTACTCCATCCCACTTGGATGGTATCATTTTTATAGAAACATACAATTCCTTTTTGTGTCACAGGCAAATACAGTGTTACCTTATCATATGCTTTAATAGCAACTGTCTCAAAAACCAGATTTTCCCAGGTTTCATTGACCCCTAGGGGAATAGCAGTCATTAATAAACCCCCATATGCTGTTGGTATGGCCGTACAGACCCAGCAATTCGAAAGATTAAAAGTTTCAGCGTACACACATGTAATTGCCTGATAAGTGTTAAAGTTCGGATGCCAGTCTATGTTTGGTTCATTACGTCTAATCAGTTCAACCTTTGTGGCAGGAAAAAAGAATGGCCACAACAAAAAGAACAGTGTGATCAATATTGCAATAAAAACGATCATACAAGTTTTCTGAGTTTGCTCAATGTCTCTACTCACTCTGTACCTGGCCATTTTGTTCTTGTTGTGCAATAGTAACAAAGTTTTTGTCCAGTTCAAAGTTTTTAACCAGTTTGCAGTGCATCAAATGAATCCAGGAAGCTCGCTCTGTGATCTTGACTGCAGTGGGTGTCGACAGTAGTACCTGGTACGGACCTTCCTACTTCAGAGAACTCCAATTCTTTCGCTTCACAATCTTCACCCAGACACAGGTGCCTGGGGCTACTGGTGCTTCCGATTTCGGTTGCTCTTTATCTGAAACAGAATTTAACTGCAAAAGTTTGTTATTCAAAAATCGCCTCATATACCCTGCAAGTGAACTGTCAGCCTCCTGCTCTGTAGACATGAGAGGTTTCCACTGAGGTGTATAATATGCCCTCCCAAACAAAATTTCAAAAGGAGTTAATCCCTTCGCATTTGGAACAGTTCTTATACTCAACAGTGCTAAGGGCAAACAGTGCACCCAGTTCTTCTGTGTTTCTGCTATCAACTTCCTAAGTTTATTCTTCAACACCTCATTATGCCTCTCTACTAGCCCTGCAGATTGGGCGTGATAAGCGCAGTGGTTCTTTAACGATATCCCAAAATAGCGACTAAGTTGCTGAATTGTTTGGTTCACGAAATGTGTCCCGTTATCACTATAAATCTTTTCCGGTATACCAAACCTGGGTATAATTTCTTTAACAAGGACCTTTGCAACCATAGCTGCATCTGGATTTTTAGTTGGAAACGTTTCTACCCATTTGGAAAACATGTCTATAATGACAAGGCAATATTTCTTAGTCTCACATTTATTCAATTCTATGAAAGCCATACAAATAGTATGGAACTGATACGGTGGTGTAGGAAAATTCCCTTGCTTAGGCTTCAACGCCCCTTGTGCATGATGCTTGTTACAAACATGGCATGCTGCACAAACATTTTTTGTGTAATTGGTAAATCCATAGGTTGTAAATACTCGATTCACTAACTGTACCATCCCCCCTGTTGAGACATGGCTCTGCCTATGGCTCAATAACGCTGCATATCTAAATAAATTAGATGGCAAAATCGGTTTCTTCGCCTTGGAGATGTACAGTCCCTTTTCAAGGATTGCTCCTCATTTTATCCACTTCTGTTTTTCTATATTTGTAGTAAGTGTCTGCATTGTTTTTAACATTTCAAAATCTAAAATTTCAGAGGGTTGTAATTTCTCACTCAAATAAAAAGTTTCTGTGGCTGCAGCTGCCTGCTTCGCAGCTGTATCAGCCCTTGCATTAACTTTTGAAATCCTGCCCTGTTGTTTCGTATGAGCTACGCATTTGCAAATAGCTACTTTTTTAGGTAACTGAATTGAATCTAACAAATCAAAAATAAATTGTGCATGATTGATCGGTTTACCAGTAGATGTTATCATTCCTCTATTTTTCCACTGCTGCGCAAAAGCATGTACAGTAGAAAAAGCATACTGACTGTCAGTATAAATATTCACATTCTTACCTTCTGCTAAGGTACATGCCCTTGTTAAGGCAATCAATTCTGCTGCTTGTGCAGATAAGTTGTGTGGTAAAGATTTTGCTTCTAAAGTTTCAGTATCAGAAACGACTGCATACCCCACTAGGTTCTGTCCTGTAGGGCCCCTCCTGCATGAGCCGTCCACATAGTATTTCACCTCGGCATCATCCAAGGGAACATCCGTAAGGTCTTGTCTAGGTAATTCTATTGCTCGATCTCCTGCAGGCAGCAGTGTGGTTTGCCATCTGCAGGGGTTGGAAGCAAAGTTGACGGATT
This sequence comes from Protopterus annectens, assembly GCF_019279795.1. Taxonomy (NCBI): domain Eukaryota; kingdom Metazoa; phylum Chordata; order Ceratodontiformes; family Protopteridae; genus Protopterus; species Protopterus annectens. The sequence continues at coordinate 1,501,212,664 of NC_056737.1, read as the reverse complement.
CAAAGTTGTGCATCGTTCAATTGTCATATGAGGTTGGCTCAACAGTATGGTCATACAGGAAAGATGCCTAGCTGGAGAAAGATATGCTACTTTTTCTTGCAGTAAAATAATTGCGACTGCATGAGGAACTCTCAATGTGAGAGGGTGGAATAGCACTACTGAGGCCGAAGCCTGCACTGCCATTGCAGCTGCAACTACTGCTTGTACACAGTGGGGCAGGGATTGCACCACTGGGTCTAACTGTGATGAATAGTAAGCTATGGGGCGTTGTTTGTCCCCATGTTGCTGTGTCAATACTGATGTCATATAACCTTGCTTACAGTCTACGGTTTGAATAAACTGTTTGTGATAGTTTGGTAATCCTAGAACTAAGGATGATGCTATCTGTTGTTTCAGCTTACAGAAAGCTGTTTCTGCTTCAGGTGTCCATTGTAATAAATCCTGTGCTGCCATCGGCTTTTTAAATATTAAATCAGCCAGTGGAGCAGATTCCAAAGCATAGTTCAGTATCCAACTCCGACAAAAATTAGTTCCCAGGAAGGACATAATTTCCTTCTTGGTAGTTGGTCTAGGTGCTTGTAAGATAGCTGTTTTTCTATCTTCATCTAATATTCTACCTTCTTTGGATATTACATATCCCAAGTACTTAACTTGTTTTCTCCAAAGCTGTAGTTTGTCTTTGTTTACTTTGTGACCTTGAGTAGCTAAAAATTGTAATAAAGCTATTGTGTCCTCTTTGCATTCTTGCTGGGTGGGGGCTGCCAGCAGAATGTCGTCTACATAAAGTAAAATCTGACTACCTTTCGGTGGGATAAATCCTGCCAGGTTGCTTGCCATTTCCTGTGCAAATATTGTTGGACTTTCACAATATCCCTGTGGTAATCTTGTATATGTGTACCGCTTTCCCTGAAATGTAAATGCAAACCAATATTGGCTGTCAGGGTGTATTGGTATTGAGAAAAATGCATTACTAATATCTACCACTGAAAAATATTTTTGCTCTGGTTTTAAATCATTCAGTAAGGTGTGTGGATCTGGCACCATTGGTGCCCTGGGTATAACTGCATTATTTACAGCTTGCAAATCTTGGACCATACGCCATTCCCCGTTTGCTTTCCTGACAGGAAATAAAGGTGTATTACATGGCGAATCAGGAGATTCTATCAAGACTCCTTCCTTAAGTAAGACTGCTATAATAGGCTTGATTCCTATCTCTGCATCCTTTCTCAAGGGATACTGTCTTTTCTGGGGTATAAATGCTGATTTTGGCATTATGGTAACTGGTCCTGCTGTTCGTATAAGTCCTACATCTGATTTCCCTGCTGACCAGAGAATGTCTGGTATGTCCCGCAAGGCTTTTTCCTCTTCTTCCAATAAGAGTAATACTCAGCTATTCTCACTAGCCTGTGAGTGCACAGCTGGGTGTGTCTGTGTAATCCAATTCAATTTCTGTTTCTGTACTCCTTCTTCAGAGAGCTCTAATTCTGTCTGCTTTTCCCACCTTGTGACTTTTTCACCTAAGTCTGCCCATTTCAAATTTTTGTTCTTGGTTAAACTAACATGTGGCAGTCGATTAGATTTATAAAGTGCTAAAAATTCCTGGGGCAATGAACAGCTTGCTACACTGTTCCCCTCTGTATCCCAGTACAAATTTCGCAATACTAGCCTGTTTGCATGGTTCTGAAACAATTCCTTTTCATAATCTTTATCAGGTTCTGGTCTATTACAGTAATATAGAGTACAATGCAACAAATGCTGTTTGTCAATGTCGAGGGAGGGGGACTTACTGATGGCTACGTTCATCAGTTCTTTGGTTACTGCCCCCGGACCAGTCGTAACTAAGTCCTGGCTGTACCAATAATACGTTTCACCCGCCGGTCGCACTACAAAAGTATCCATTTGTCACTGTGCTTCCATACCCTGCATGGTTGGAACTACGGCTATGCCAAATATCTGCATCAAGTCTCTAACCAAAAGATTTACTGGGCATTTTTCAGAAACTACAATTTTACCTTTCTGGGTCATTCTTGAAACGGGGTCTGTTATTGCTATGTCATGGGAGAGTGGCTCCCGATACAGCTGTCCATTAGCTGCTTTCACTAGTATATAATCTGGTGATTCTGAATCTTCTGGTAACTTGGAGGGGTGTATCAGGGTCCGTGAAGCCCCTGAGTCGCACAGAAATTTAACCTCCTTTCCCTCTACCAGAAGCGTCACTTCCGGTTTCGTGTCTGCTAAGTAAAGCTCTAAACTCAATAGAGCTAGGTCTAAAATTTCATCTTCTTCTATGTCTGCGAATTCATGTACATCCTCTACTCCTTGTGTCACATCCTCTACTCCTGCTATCATATTTGCACTTACCTTTCCCTGCTTATTCTCATCCAATGATTCCTGACTATCATATAGTCATTCCTCATCCTCCTTATTTTCTGTAATCACCTTCTTGTTTAGCCTGCAATCCCTTGCTAAATTTCCTTTTTTTCCGCACTTAAAACATTCACCTTTTTTCTTTCTTTCTTCAAAATCTTCTGATCGCTTGTCAGATTGTTTGTTTCCCTGGGTATTTTTCTTACCCTTTTTCCCAGTTCGTACTACAAATACTTCTGACCCATCTTCTGCCAAAAATACTTGAGTTTTTTTTTTCTTTTTACTATTAAAATGTCTTTCTGCATGTCTAGCATATTCAAGTAATGGCTGTAGTCTACTTGTTCGATGATCTACCATATGCTTTGTAATAAAGCTGCTAATGGGAGTTATACTACCCTTCAAGAATGCATTCTTTAACTGTTGTTCATATGGGGAGTCTTGTGTCTGGTTTTCTGGTACCTGCATTCCGCAGTGATTATTAAAACACTCTAACAGTCTAGTATAATATCTATCAACTGTTTCACCTTCTTGTTGAATGCATTGATTAATGCAAGTCCAATCAGCCCTAGGCTTCCATTTTTCAGAGATTTGGTCTGTCAGACCTTTTACCCTGCCTTCCAGTTCTGCATCAGTATGTGGGAGTGGTCTAAGTTGTGCGTCACGAGGATTCCAGTTGCCAATGATCATGTGCCAATCTGGACCCACAATTTGTCTAACTACTTTTTTCTACTTCCTCTCCATTTAAATGGTAACTTAATCTCATACCCTGTAAGTCTTCTAAACATTTTCTAAAATTCACTTTTGGGTGGGGAATTCCCTCTGTGGCTTTCCGGATATCTTCCGGTGTCTGCGGTCTATAAACTAAAAGAGTCGGATCCTGTCCTGCCTGTCCTGCCTGAGGATTTGGTACTTCTATGAACGGACATATCTCTCCTTCACTCACAGCCTGTGATTTCCTATTTATTTCACTTAACTCAATCTCCCTCCTCAGGTCGCGTGTTCGAGACCTGGTCTTGATAGGATCCCTGACGAATGGTTGTGATTTTGCAGGAACAGCTGGGTATAGCGGAGGTGGATCAGCTTGTCCACTTGCTTCATATTCTGGTAACGGAAGTGGAGGGGGCAGAGGAGGGGCCGTTGCTAATACCAAGTTATTGTCTTCTTTGTCTAAGAACATTGTCTTTGAATTTTTAATTCTCTGCTCCCTACGATTTGCTTCCTCAAACCACCTATGCACCTGAGGGACTCCTAATTGTCTTTGCTTTTTTAGTTGACCTTTCGCGTCTATTTTTAACTGTTTAACAAGTTTCATAAGTGCAAGTTTATCTAATTTACCCTCAAATTTATACTTATCAACCCATTTGGTGTAGTACTTAACATTATCGGCACGCTGTAATTGCATATACTTCGCGTCTTCAGTTAGGGGTGGGTCTCGGGAACTTTTTGTGCACTGATTTCCCATTGTTGTCTTAGCTAAGCTATAAATTGTTACATAACCCTTTCTATGACGTGGTACCACAAATCTATACCTTTTCACAGTTTGTCTAGAATAACTGCCTACCTATTCTGTTTCCCTGATCTATGACAAAAACAGTAACCCCTTTCTCTGTCCCTGATCTGCACATGCAAATCTACCTGACAAAAACAGTTCTGTACTTAGTCCCTGATCTTAAAACAGAAACAAGGTAATTCCTCCTTACCTGACCCTCCGTGAGTTGATCCACTGGATCGTTGACTCGTCCTCCAATCCCAGATCAGAAACAGTGGCTGGCCTCTTTCGAACGACAATGCAGTCGGAGGTCTTTCAAAACAGAAGAGCCGATTTGGCCTCTTCTCCATATGGATGCATGCCACCAGGCCCAATTCTGACCTAGGCCTAGAGCGAGAGGCACTTTCCGGTCCGAAGGACCAAACTGTCAAAAGAAAAATATACTTTAAAAATTATCAAAACATGGTAGGTTCAGGTTAAGGCACTTTAATCTTGCAGCAAGGAGACAAAAACATGCTAATACAGAGTTTGTCTAACCAGAAACAGGAAATACTTTCATTTTTTGCATTCTTAAACTAGTTATGTCCTACCATGCTGATGTAACAGATTACCACCTTTTTCATCATCATCTGCTGACCATCTTTCCCATGAATTTCTGCTGATTTATCAATGTTTATGTGAAACTTCCTGAGGAAAACAACATGGCCTTGGTTACTCCCAGTTAGATACATGTCATGTTACATTCAAGATACTACGGCTAAATCAAGCACAATGCTAGCAGTTCATTTCTTTAATAATCCTTTGTCTACTATATCTCTAAATTACTACAGCTGCAGAGGTTCTGCTCCTCTGGACAGAGCTGTTTGTCTGAAATCATTACATTTATAACATAAAGCATTGTTCATTCATTCGCTTCTGACCTAGCAGATAAAAACCTGCTTCTCGAGTACATTTCCACAAGGCATAAACAAGAATATTGCTTTGCTAGCAGTTACTAGGTCAGAGGGCAACTTGCAAGTTTCAGAAAGCATACTGCAGTTTTCAAAAAGCATCTTTTCAGTCTCATATGAAACTCAATTTGTATAAAATACAGTACATGAAAAATAGAATGAAAAGTGTATTAAAATACTTGATTATTAATTGGCATTAAGCATACACATATTAATACATATTTTTCTAACACCCCTTTAGAGCTACTAAAAACCATTTAAACACAATTCATAGAAATATACTTAACACCTGAGAATCTAAAAACTTTACATGCTCATACCACTGTATACAAAATTTGTTGGTTTTGGATATACACCAATTAAAAAGTTTATATGATTGATCAGATTCTGATTGGTTATCCCTTAGCAACTTGCTACCCTATGCCAAAGATCTATGCAGAAAAACAAGCTTAACATCAAAATTGCACAAAATTATAATTAACTATAAAGCCAACCCCAATCAAAAATATTGGAATTCTATCAACAGAGAACATTCATTAAATGTATCTGTTGAAAATAAAACTAATCTTTTACTTTCTATCAAATTAACCTCTAATTTACAAATTTGGAACATTTTCACCTGGAAATTTCTGCATAGATCTTTCTACACTCCTAATAAAATTGCCAAATTTAACATTTCCAAAGAAGTAATATGCTGGAGATGTTCTTTGAAATGTAAAGCTGATTGGTGACACATCATTTTTGATTGTATGTATATTAAGATCTTTTGGGAAGAGATTAATAAATTTCTTCAAGCCATTTACACAGGTTAATTTAGTTTATCTAAGTCATTAATTCTGCTGAATGCAAATGATAATATTGTGATGAATAAAAAAGATTTTTATCTTCTTTGGACCATGCTAGTGGTAGCCAGGAAATGCATTACAAGGAAGTGGAAATCCTCCTCTATACCAACTATAGAAGACTTTTTAACCCTCCTGAAAGAAACTGTGCTGATGGAAATAAAACTAAGGAGTCAAGAATGTATCCTAAGAACTGATCTAATAATTCCTGAATGAAAGTACTTTCTCTCATTGAGACTCTCAATTCAGATTCACCTTTATCTGTGTAATGCAAAAAACTCAAGTTTCTTTTTTTTTCTTTCAAACATTGTGTAACTAAATTTCACTACAGTTTGTTTCCTTATTGTAGGCCAATTGTATATATTGTAAATAGTTTATTAGAAATGTATTCATTGGATTTATAATCTCTATATAAATATTATTGAAAATTAATAAAATTATTTGGGCAAAAATAAATATGTGACAGGACTGACTTATGTCGATAGATTTCTGCCGTTTTCATCTAATGTGCCTCACACCTTAAAAATACACAATAGGAAAAGCATTCCAAAGTCTAATTATCCCTACACTCTCACAAGTGGAGCAATAAGCCTCACTGATGTATTAAAAATATCAGGGTAGTAATCACAACAGTAAAAAGTTGAAAGAAATCAGTAAAAGTTTCAATATAGCATCAACAATGCATATACTATGACATCAGCTGTGTCTGGTGAGAAAAAGATGGTAGTAGTAGTGTCTCACATGCTGGCCTAAAATGATCTCTGAAGTGTCAGCCAAGTGAACTCTTACTCTTCTGCATGTGTATGTGCAACAGGCTCATGTCTATGCTGCTGCTGCTGATAGACTTTCAGCAAGAAAGAGAAGGGTGTTTAGACCCTGTTTAACTTTTCATGGTCTGCATGAGGTGTAAATAATAGAGCTCTACATGGTGAATAGTGACACACTCCAGGAACTCTGCAGCCCCCTGTTGTCCTCAACTAAAGACAAGAGCAAACTAAGGGGAACCAGTACCTGAGGAGACCAAGATATGTGTAGCACTCAGATATGTAAATACAGGAACTTACAGAGACCAACAGGTGACAAGCTGGGGTGTCACAGGTATCAGCATCCGGAATCCTACATCAGTTACTGAATGCTATGCTACAGCATGCCAGTGACTATATATTTTTTTCTACATACCACTGAGGACAGAGCTGCAACTATGCATGATTTATATCCCATAGCACACTTCCTTGAAGTGTTGGGTGCCATAGATTGCACGCACATTAAAATCAAAGCACCACCCAGGGAACAGGGAAGGGTCTACATAAAGAGAAAGGGCTTCCAGTACATTAACTGCCAGGTCATGTGTAATGCTAAGGGAATCTTCCTGAATGTGTTTGTTGGCAACCCTGGCAGTTACCAAGACTCCCATATCTGGCACAACTTACAACTTTACCAGAGGTTCTCCAGGGGGATATGACACAAGGCCATTTACTGGAGAATGCAGGGTGTGCACTAGAACCATGGCTGATGACATCCATCAGAAATACACTCAAACATCCATGGAGGTATGCTAAAAATAAAGCACATGCTCAAAAGCAGAAATGCCATAGAGCATGTGTTTGGCTACTGAAGTCACAGTTTTGGTGCTTAGATACATTGGGAGGGGTGAATTATGATCCCAGTACCTGTGCCAAAATTATCACTGTCTGTGCTATCCCGTGCAATATTATCCTGAGAAAACAGCTGCAACAGGAACACCAAGAGGAAGGAGCACACACACTTCACCACCATGGTCATGGTCACCACAGCTACATGCAGCTGAGGACTCAGAGGGGGAACAACCAGCCACTGTAGGTGTAGGCAAATATAGGGGTGTGAAATTTGCCTTTGGCCTGGTCAAGAATCAATGGATAGCACACATGATGATCACCTAATAGGTACATCTTTCATCGTATGCACATACATACAATACAGCTGATGCCAGGCAATGCTCACAGCCTTTACTTACTCATGTAATGGATGTGTACTGCTAGCATCTCACAGTGTCAGCCCTGAATTACAACAGTTGTAACTGCAAGACTATCAAGTTAAGTATTGAAACTGGAACAGGAAAATAAATAGATTACAACACAAATAAATGGCAGACACTTTCTATTTGGCTATGAGTATATCCTTTTTTATATTGCTATAACAGAAAGGGAAATCACTTACATCTCTCTTATTTGTACTGCACTTGCATTTAACTGCCAGCGTATAGCATATGGGACCTAGCAGCTTGCGCTCTCCCTTATTCATATCCACCTAATGTGCTATCATTATTTGTTTGCTATATACATACAATATTGTTTTGTCTGCTTAGATTGAAATATTATAATGTCTTTATAAAGGTTTTGCCTGTGTAGTCTAGCTATTTTATTGTTTCCCTCTCAATCTGTTTCTCCCTCTCTCTCTAAACACACTAGCTCTGGGTTCCTGTTTATCCCTAAGCCTGACTGCCGGACTCTGGAAATACTTTCAGTATAAAGTAGTCTACCTTTCAACTCCCTGTGAGACTTCCCAGGAACACTAAAAGAGAAAGTATGTTGTTATAGTCAATTGAAAGACTGTATTCTTTATTAATATAATATTACACTGCCAGGTTAGGCAAGTTTCCTGAGTCAGGTAAGGCAGCAGCCATCCCCCCCCCCAAAGCATCCCATTTTTCCCCACCTCCAGCCTATCTTACACTCCCTCATATCTTTCTCATATCTACATTGTACAATCTCCTTCAACTCATCATCTCCCTTAGCCTGGAATTACCCCAGGTGCTGCTTATACTGGAATTATGGTGACTGCCCACTAGATGGCGCCTTTTCACTTGCCATTTTTCATACATCTCTGTTCTTTTATAACTTATTAGCTACACCCTCTGTTCATTTTAAAGCTCTTTGTGTACCAAGCTATCCTTTCTAATTTTCTATCCCTAGCTCTACTCTATCTCTTCCCATCTTACTGTGCCCTTAAATGTCTCTTATCTCTACTCTCCCCTCGAAGCATCTTAAATCTCCCACTGCTAAGCCTCTCACCTCCCTGCTACTCTTTCCGCCTGATACTCACCTGTTACCTCTCTATCTCACTGATTGTCTCTCTTGACACAGGACTCCTTGTCTCATCCCGCTCCATTCGCCCTGCGGGCTCACTCCGCTCCCCTACCCTGCCCCCTATTCCCACCCGCCCCCACTACTCCTACACTTATTCCACCAAGACCACACCCCCTATATCGCTGCACCAATACCAGTGCTCACATCATTATCACACCACACCTTACACATCACTATATAATTAGTCACACCCACCTCTAATTAACTCTCTCATTCACACCCATCTCCCAGACATCACCACACCTAATTACCTCCCACACCACTCACTCTATCCCCTTACATTAACTCCACAATGCCAACATCCCACTTCCAACTCTATATTCAACTACTTCTCTTCCTCACGCTACTTCCTTCTCTTTTTACTACCTATCTTTTAACCTCTTATGAACAACCACTCTACTCCTTCACTCTCTTTCCCTCTAAAGATACTTCTATACTACCTCTAGCCTTTACTGCAATCTCTCTAAACATTACATCCACACCCAACTATACACTTCCCAAATATCACAGACTAGCACCAATTAAATTTAACAATCCCAATAATAAAAACCTACCCTACTACACTTACAAGTTACTTTACCACAAACATATCACATACCTTCACTCCCTACTAGATGGAAACATTCATCCAAACCCTGGTCCTAACCATACCTCTTCCACTGATAAATGTACTCTAATTGCCAGTACCTCCATAACTCCCTCCAAAACTGCAAACTCTCTCCTTATAGCACATCTTAATATACGCAGCATTAAAAATAAAATCCCACACCTCCATGCCCTCCTAGATGTCCACCATTTTGATATCCTATGCCTATCTGAAACTTGGCTAAAACCCACAGTCAAAGATAATGAAGTTACCCCTCCTATAATATCATCAGAAGAGACCGTACTGCCAAAAAGGGAGGAGGGGTCGCAATCCTCTATAAAACCAAACTACAAATCAGCACCATAGATCTTAACCCACCTTTAGACAACTCAGCTGAATTACTTATCACTAAACTCCAGGTCAACCCTAATAAAGCTATTAATGTCATCTGTTTATACCTACCACCAGGAAATAATATTAATACCCTTGAAAATATCCTAAATTGGTGTTCTATTAACCTCCCACATGAAACAATAATCTTAGAAGACTTTAATATTGACTGGCAGTCCTGTAACAGTAGTAACCCTTCCACCCATATTAACTTATATGGCTTTACTCAAACTATTAACTCCTCTACTAGAACTCACAAACCCACCAACAAAGAAACTACCTTGGACTGGATACTTACTAATAACCCTCTTCAAACCTACAATGTAGGGATCCTCCCAGATGATCTAAGTGACCACTCCCTAACCTACTTTATCAGATCTAAAACCAACCCCACTCATTCCAACATTGACAGGACTGTTCGCTGCAAAAAAACAATTTAACCATGATCTATTCCTGACAGAACTTAAACAATGTAATTGGTCTCCACTAAAACATCTTCCACTTGATGAAGCAGCAGCCTATTTTAATACCACTTTCTTATCCATCCTGAACCACCATGCCCCATTACGCTCTATTAGATGCAAAACTAAACCAGCACCCTGGCTCTCAAATACTACTAGGCATAAAATCCATCTGAGAAACAAAGCCTGGGCTAAATGGCATGCTACTAAAAACCCATTAGATCGTTTAATTTTTAAACAACTAAGAAATAATACTAAAACAGCCATAGTGCTAGATAAAAAGAACTACTACCGCCAAATACAGCAAGCCCATCTTAATAAGCCTCAAATGTTTTGGAACAGTATTAACAAACTTCTGCACCCAGGTCAATCTACCACCCCTAACCCTCTAGGCCCTAACCCAGATAATCCCATTCAAACTGCCAACTCCTTTAATTCATTCTTTACCAACACCATCCAATCTCTTGCTAACCATCTTTCACCAGACACATCAAATCTGCCTAACTCACCTTTAAATCCTCCTCCATCCTTTCAATTTCAACCAGTGCCTACTTCTACTATATGCTCTCTTCTACTAAAACTGAAACCTTCCACCCCTTCTGTTGACCAACTCCCAGCAGAATACCTTCAAATTGGTGCCAGACCCATTGCCTACCCCATATCCATTCTTATTAATAGAACCATCAGTGAAGGATACATCCCATCCATCTGGAAAATTTCTTACATTATTCCTCTACACAAAGGTGGGAACTCTAGTGAATACTCTAACTTTCGTCCAATAGCCTTACTATCTCCTCTGGCAAAAATTATGGAAAAATGTATCCAGAAGCAACTTCTAAACCACCTTCTCCAAAATAAACTATTGTCAAACTGTCAACATGGTTTTAGACCCTACCACAGTACCACCACTGACCTGCTATCATTTACAGATTGTATTAATAATAAACGTAACAACGGCCTTCTTTCCTCTGCAATTTTCATTGATTTATCCAAAGCCTTTGACATGGTTCATCATCAGCTGCTCTTGCATATTATGAAATCATTTTTGCTAGACCTATTAGCCATCAATTGGTTCAAATCTTACCTCAATAACAGAAAACAAGCAGTTCTTTGGCACAATAATCTTTCTAATCTCTTACCTATCTCCCTGGGTGTCCCTCAGGGCTCCATATTAGGCCCTCTCCTATTTTCCATCTATATTAATGATCTTCAGTCAGCAATTCCACATTCTACCTGCATTCAGTATGCTGATGACTCCACTATTATCTGCTCAGCTACTTCTCAAATCGACCTGTAGAACATCACCCAGAATGCATTTAATACTGTTGAACAATGGTTTACAAAACGTTGCCTCCTTCTAAATCCAAAGAAAACTAAACTTCTACTCTTCTCCCCAACCCGTAAGTCCACCCCCATCCATTTTACACTTACATCTAATGATGGTACGGTTATCGCTCCAGACCTCACTACCAAACTCCTAGGAATAACTATAGACAACAACCTCAATTTTGACACACATATTAACAGTACAATAAAAACGATCAACAAGAAACTTGGATCCCTCTATAGAATCAAACCCTTTCTTACTCCAACAGCCAGGACTGCTATAGCCAGAACACATCTCATCTCTACGTTGCTCTATGCCTCACCCATTTATACAAACCTTTCTAAAGCCAACATTAACAAGTTGATTGTATCCTATAATAATATTGCCAGATTTGCTGCTGCATCTCCTTTTAGAACTCATCACTGTCTAAATCTTAAACAACTTTATTGGTTAGAGTTTCTACACCATCTCCACTTCTCTCAGCTTACAATTGCCCACAAAACCCTACACCAATCCTCCAATACTCCTATTCTTGCAAGCCTCCTTACCCTCTACCAAATTCCGAAAAACTTACGCTCTTCTAATAAACTTCTGATTAACACCTGCAGATCCAACAATTTGGCAGGAGACTCCCTCTTCTGCAATTCCATTGGTAAGCTTTGGAATGCTCTACCCTAAGAACTTACAGCACTCTGCTCTCATACTCTTTTCAAAAAAGAAGCTTAAGCTTCATCTCATGACTCACTGGTTATGTTCCTGTTCTATCCCTGACTAACTGCTGCTTCCTCTCACCTACAACCTCCTGCTTTATCTAGCCTTCTCTTCTAACTCTGCTCAGGACGTAACTTTTGACTGAAGTCTTCACATAGATATCGATAGTTCATCAATGTTTATTGCTCTGGCCATGCCTTATACTTTTGAAAAAAAAAAATCATTTTGCTGTATTCTTCTGCATACTTTTTCATGATTGTATTTAATTTGTTTTTTTTTTATTGTATATTGTTATTTTGTATATAATTCGTTAATGGCTTGTTGTACTCAACATGGAGCTTTTCTCCCCGGGCCTCTACTGAAAATGGACATGTATCCAGCTAGACTAGCCCGGTCAACAAATGTAAAATAAATAAAATAAATAAAAAATACTGTTACTTGAAAAATGTCCCTAATTAGAATGTGTTTGAGTTGTCCAGCAATGACATCAATATGTGACAGGACTGACTTATGTCGATAGATTTCTGCCATTTTCAGCTAACGTGCCTTGCACCTTGAAAATACACAATAGAAAAAGCATTCCAAAGTCTAATTATCCCTAGACTCTCACAAGTGGAGCAATGAGCCTCACTGATGTATCAAATATTTCAAGGTAGTAATCACAACAGTAAAAAGGCTGTAAGAAATCAGTAAAAGTTTCAAAATAGCATCAACAATACATACCCTAAGCACTTAATTAGCTATGCACCCTCTGCATTAGGGAAAAAAAAAAAAAAAAATATATATATATATATATATATATATATATATATATATATATATATATATATATATATATCCCTGAATACAAAAGATATAAACAACATGATAGCATAGTTATCATCATTTGAACAATGTGGGGTTTGTGGTGGAGGGGGCCAGAGGCCAAGGCAGATGCAAAAGTATGCATGGGTAAGAAAGGCAGGCAAGCAGAAATGCCAGTAATTATCAAATGACCACTGAGATAGAGTGATCTGCAAGCCTCATGAATGCCTCATGTACCTGTTATGTGTGGGTGGCTCTATGGGCACTTGATGTGAAATGTGTGTGTGTGTAAGTATCTGCATGAAGACAGACAGGCTGTGTGCTAGATCCACATCCTGGCATGTTGAACAGATGTGAGAACTGCACAGTAGAGGTATCAGTTCATTGTCATTTCCCCTGACCATGAGAACTGGCTCTGCCAGGAGTTGCACTGACATGTCCATGTCCATGGTCAGATATGCTAATGCTAACTGAATGTAAGTGATGTCTGTTGGATGAGCTCTCCTCACAACTATGGCAAGGACCATGAACCTGTGGCCTGCCACATCTGGTTGTGCATACCTCAACCACTGATGGAACAATGGAAGCAGTGTCATTATAGGATCATGATCAGGCATGGCCACATTTGCTAACAGTAGATGATATTTGGACCTATGGCCACATTGATGCTTTCCCCCTCCCAGCAGATGTTCCATCACAGACACTGCCCATGCCCATTCCATCGTGTCATTCATCTGATCCATTGAATCAGCCTCACAGTGGAGTTAGTCTCACATGTCAGCCTGTGCTAAATCTAGAACCCTAAGCATGTCCTTTGAGACCTTAGTGGAAGGTGCCTGTGCCTCTATGATGGTCCTAAACATATGTCAAGTGACACATAATGACATGCCAGGATCAGGTGCGGGGTGGACAGCAGGCCTCCTCTGTGCACCATGACTAACCCTCCTTCATGGCACCTCACTCACACTTTGGCTATGGTCAGGGTCAACTGGCCCTGAAGCCTCAGTAACCATACTACCCTGATCAAGTGTGTATTCATCAACCTGTCCATTATCTGAAGGTTCAGTGAAATGGGTATGTCTAGGCATACTGACTGTGTCTGAAAGAAATACAGGAGATGTATGAGTCACAAAATCAGTGCCATATTCAACTTCTGCACCCCATGACTGTGCCTCTGTTTGGCCATCATAGTCATTAGAGGCTACCAATATTCTCACATCAGGTGGTAGGAGTCCTACACTTCCACTGTCAGGATCATCTGAAATAATAAACAACAAACACAAGAATGAAATTATTACTACACTAAATAGTAAACCAATATAGATGATAAGAAAATAACACCGGTCACAGAATTGCAGATGATAAAACAATACAGACACTCTTTACACCCTCATCACACATGCAAATAATTATATATCTTAAAAATGGTCAGTAGTAAGCAAATAAACATTTGATTACCATACGCAGATGTCTCCATACTTTGCATGATGATGGTCCTGGAAGAAATAAAGCAAGGAAAGTTCAGCAATTAACCATCACAATGAGAATAGCACAGGGAGGCAGTGAATACACAATCACCAATATGTCCTGTAAGAAATAGCTGAAACTGAAACTTGGCTGGTATGTCCACCGACACCCATGTGTAGTGAGTAACTCTCTTGTATAATTTTTTTTACTTATCAATAGATACAGATACAAAAAAAAATTCAATGAAAGTATTATTCAAATTATATATTTTACTTTACAAGCAAATATAAAACTTGCCATATGTAAGTTTACCTAGAAGATGGTCAAAGGACACACTTGTCCTCCCAGCCATTATTAACACCGACATCAAGCACATGGTGCACAGTTTCCACTGAGCTATCTGGTCTGTGACAATGTACAGAAACTCCTCATTTGGTGTCACTGGAGGCTAGGCAGCAGGAGCACCCCCCTGTAGCCAGATGTTCTTGGGAATACAGCTGCTTTCCTCCAGACTGATTAAATCATATCAGTGGTTTGATGTCACACCTGTTCACAATTTCTGCTAAAACCTCTTACTGCATTGACATTGTTGGTTAATTTGTTCTAAATATCCTTTCTGGCAGCCATATCCCAACTTCCTCTCTCAAGCAGAAGGGCTCCATACCACCTGAGAACCTGTATTAGCACCTCATTTTCTGTGGAACTGAAAGGGTCTTTCTGTCTATTTGTAGGCATGGGTGCTATAATCCTATGTGACATAAAACAGAGAAGGATAAAACAAATGCATATCATATAACTAATGTATTACAAAAATGAATCAGTTTGTGTACCCTTCTGACAACAGTAAGCACTTGAAACACGCTTTTCATTTAGTACAACTAAAGGTTAGTTGGTTGTCCCACATGCCCTATCACACAAAGTTTTGTACAAACCAAGGAAATCACATATGTAATGCATTTATGTTTCCTACAAAAATATCAGGATGCATGCACATTTTCAACAGAAAAGCACTTGAAACATACTTTTTTCTCTAGAAACTCAGAATGGTAGGTGGCTCCCCACCCCCAAAACACAAAACAAATGATGGTTTGTACAAACAAAGGAATGCCACATAAGTACTGAATATATGCTTTCCAAATAATTATCAGGATATGTACACATTCACAACAAAAAAATTAATTTATGAATGCCAATCACTTCTCACTGTAACCACCACTCCTGCAGAGGTTGGTCTAGGTCATCTCAGAAGCATACCACCAGTGTTAGTGACATACACATTAGAACATTGCAAAATCAAATTTTAAAAATAATAGTTGTGATGGAAGTTTAACCTGTCTATCTCTGAAATGTAAATGCTTATGTTAACAGTGAATTATAAGATGTGCATACAGATAAACATTCCATTTTCTTCTGGATATAAATACATTTCTAACATTTTACAAAGTTTAGAATGTACTTGAATAATACAAGCATACATTAGCTAAATTATGACCCTTTCCTGCAAATAAATCACATTCAAAGGAATACCAGTCTTCTGTTTTGTCCAAGTACGCAAGCCTCCTCACCTTCAAGTTCACTAAGTGCACTGTCACCTTTTCATAGCGTAGATTCAGCCCTCTAAGCACTGTGAAGATGAAACTGAGGTGTGAACTCATTAGAATTGCTAAATGCCAAATTTTTGACTTTGTGTACAAGCTCTACACCATTGTTAGTTGCTAATGGCTTGCAACTGTGAATGATTAGTGTGAGATAGAAGGAAAACACAGTAGCAATTAAGACACTCTTCACTGCAGTGGGTGCATCAGTGAGGATATACTTACAAAGTGCGGAAATAACTTCAATGAGTCTATAAATGAAACAAAAACCACACATTTATTGGTTTTGATCAATAATAGCAAAACTGTAATGCCTTTTCTGAAAACTGCTGTTCACTGTCATGTATCTGTATCACACTTTTAAAGGAAAATTATAGAAAATGCCTGAGAACACAGCAGTGATAAGGGAAGAATGAACACAATACTAAGAGAAGACAGAGCTACATTTATGCAAGCATATTCACAAATGGTTGTGTGATCACTCGTTGCACTAAATATGTAAGCCACACATGTACAACCAACTGAGAATATTGAAGTGTATGTCCTGTTAATACTGTACAGAAAATGTGAATTGCTTGTATACACTTGATTTTTTTGCTGTTGCAAAGCTGTGTCTGTGGCAAAGAGAGACATTGGCGGGGATTTAAAAAACTCCATGTAGGAATAATGGGAGGCCTACAAGGACTGTACTGTGGCCGTGTCTGTGGCTCCTCGACAGAGCATCTTGCATATTAATGAAGGCATGGTACTGAGAGAGAGTCATGTAACACAGTTACAGAATCAGTGTAGGGGGTGTGTTAAAGTGTCCGAAGATGAATAATGCACCCCCTGCACTGTTAAAGTGTCAGATGCTATTGAAATATAAAAGTAAAATGTTATTTCCTTTTTTTTTTGTTTTTTTAGGCATGGCACTTAGCAATGGACACATCCCAGATATCTAAAAATAGAAACCGGATATTTTTAATTTTAATGTAAAAGGTCACGTTTAAGCATAGCTGAATGGTGCATTGCTCAGCAATGCATAAACATAACTGAGAGTTATATAGAAATGTATAAGTGGAGTCAGCATATCCATGGTAGCTGAATGGTTAGAGTCACAGCCTTGTATGCAGTATGTACATGGTTCGAATACACAGACAGGCCATTCAGCTTTTACATGTGATAGTAAATTGTTATAACAATTTATTTATTTTTTTATCATGTATATTGACATTTGTTAACTGGGTCTGTCCAGCTGGGCCAGAGGCTTGTTTTCAGTGGAGACCCGAGGAGAAAAGCTCCAGTTACACACAAGTGTCCAATACAGTAAAGTCACACTCCAAGATAATGTAATTAAAATACATAAGGTTAGGTGATATAAAGTAAAATAGATACACATAATAATAAAGTATCATTAATGAACAATTAATTGCAATATTTTTTTATATTTTTAATAAAATCTGGTTTGCCCTTAGCTGAGCTCTGCTAAGCACTGCTAAGCCAAGCCAAGCAATTCTTAAACAGGACCCATTTTAGCAGTATTTAGCAACACGCAGCTCTGCTTAGCTGGTTTGGGCACTGCTAAGCAATGCCAGTTTAAGAACTGCTCAGCTAAGCTTAGCCGGTTTGCGTGGTGCTAAGCTTTGCTTAGCATTTTTAAAGATGGTTCAGTGGTGGTAAAGGGTGGGAAAACAGCCTTATTTATGCTGAACAGGTAGGAATACAGCCAGAACTAGTTTGATTTTGACCCATGCAGGTACAATGGCAGGAGGGGGTGTGAGCTTCTGGGCACAGTGGTGGGGTATGTTGAAGTCCAGGATCATGGTCGGGTTCCTTGTGAAAGACCATGACATCTGGCTGCTGCAAGGACAGTACCAGGGGTCACAGTACAAATCAGAGGCCTGGGACCAGCTGGCGCATGACCTCACCAGTGCAACTGATATCCCCCACACAGGTGAGCAGGTGTATCACTACTATGATGACATGAAGTGTAGGAAGGGGTCCTCTTGGCCCATAAATCAAAGATGCTTGGGACGATAATGATCCACAAGTTTGTAAGTATAGTAAGCATTGATTTACCAAAGTCTAGTATGAATATCTGACAGACAGGTACACATAATGGTGTGTTTCTCTCCCCACAGCTGCAGAGGAGAGAGGTTGCAACCTGGAGGCCCATACAAGGTGCCTGGCCAGGTTGCACTGAGAATGTGGTGAGTACAGATATATCCTGAAATATATAGTAATATAATTAAGGAAGAGTACAGTAGTAACTGCCAGTAGGTATATTCTATTTTGAGTGTACTGCAATGAATGTGTTCATAGACCTGGACTGATATAAGTGAGTAATGCCAGGTACAGATCAATATAGATGAAAGTATGAAACCTGCTAATATGAAGGAAAGAAAATTGCTACTGCATTACTAATGTTAAGGAATAACAAGTGAATATTGTATTATTAATAATGTTCTGGTAATAAAGTTCAACTGAATTCATAACATGAAGGGAATAAATCAACTGCATTCATAATTTGCAGGAAATAAAGTATAACTGCAGTCAGAATTGTTAAGGAAATAAAGTTAGTACTGCATACATGGTGGAATAACAGCTGTCTTTCCATGCCTGCATTATTTAAAGTGTTCAGCAATAAAGACTGTTACATGTAAACCAATCCCTGTTTCATGTCACCCCTAATAAAGGTGTGTTGTGCCAAATGTTGTGTGTATTTTGGGTTGTTGGTCAAGAAATTGATTATTATAACTGTTGTGAATTAAACACGGTTATAATACCATGAAGTGACTGAAGTTTGGCCGATAAAGAACTGTTTTGCTAAAGTGTAGATGTGAAGCTGTACTATAAGATATAATGCATTATGATATTTGTTCTGCACTAAGATCTGAAGCTATAATAGTAATGTCTAAAGTACTATAGTGTGTTTATCTCAGGATTGTCTTCTGTTAAAAATTTTGCATTTCAGCTATATGCATTCCTGAATGTAGTTATACTGATGCAGGCAAATATGAAACTGTAATAGCTGTAGACTGCAAATACACCATCTGCAACTGTATATGGGTCAGGTAGGCAACCCAGCACCCTGATATGGTCTATTCACATCACACATAATCCCATCCACTAGGGGTTAAATATGTACACCTGCATTCCAAGTATTAATACACAGTTCACCTGCTATCTCTGTCATGCATGAATCTCATGAATGTGTGTTCAACTGTCACTACAGTCTTGTGTGACACTCTACCTATATTACCTGGTCAAACTTTGCTACCAGGTGAGATCTAGGCACACATCAGTCAATCAACATACAGCAGTTGCCCAGTAGCTCAATTTGATAAATGATATGCATGTTGTTCATTTTGCCACACACATAGACTGCAGTTCGAATCCAGGGACAAGTACTACTGAATATTTATAGAAACAGTTATACATTAACAGATTTTCTCTACACAAGACTAACAGGTAAATAAATGTCTGTAGTAGCTGTCTGAATGGTATAGTAATGTCTGTGTCAAGATGTACTAGTGTGTAAACAGCATTGCTCAGCAAGGTGATAAGACTTCATTAAATAAACCATCAAGTACATTACTAGTCCTAGTTAATAAGACAAATAAAGTGGTTTATTGTTGGTATGACTGTATGCCTGGTGTGTCTGTGAATGTCTGCTGATAGTCCAACCCCATGCCTGCCAAGGACAACAGGATAAGTCTAAACTGTACTGTGCATGATACATGTCCCTCAAGTGTCACACTGTCATGGATAGTCACCACTGTTGCTAAAACCCTTGGACACAGATATAACATCCAGTTGAAGTATGTCAGTAGCACACTCACACAACAGTGCATAGTACACCTTGGTAGTCAAATATGTTCCCCTGACGTGTAATAGTCCCCTGTAGTTTTGTACCTGTAGGTGTTACAGCTTGGCCCATACTGTCCCATGCGGATAGCTTGAGAGGTATGTATGTGCTACAGAAGCTATAGGGCACTTGTATACATAAAGCAAGGGCAGACCCATAGAATATAGAACAGTACTTTTGCAAACAATATAGCCTATACTGTTGTTAATGGAATGTATCTCTCTCTCTCTCTCCCCACTCCTTATATGCATCACAAATTATTTTTGTTATACTATGGGTATGGCTTCCTTTTCACATATGTTGTTCTCAAAACCTAACTTTGGGCCTTGTGTTTTATTATTGTTATATTCTACAATGGTTGCATACTAACATACCTTGTTGAAATACCAATGCTGTTGGCCTTTTGTCGTAACTGTTACTGGCATGCTGTTACAATACTGACTGTTATTACATGTATTATTTTGTTCTGTATGCTATGTAATGTTATCATTCTGGGTTAATTGGGACACCCTTGCATGCTGTTATAACTAACATTTAAATGTGTGATACATGACTAACCTATACACTTTAAAAAAACCTCATCACCATTGCATGAGTGGATTGGCCAGTTCATGCTGATCTACCTACACCACCTCAACCGGCTGTGACACTGGGTCCCAGCACATCTGGGATCCAAGCTGGAGCTGCACCCTCCACTGGTCCTGCACCACCCACAGGTGGAACCACCTTAGGGGAGAGGGCCTGCCCCCCCAAGAAAGTTGGCATGGAAAGGGAGTGGTCACCCAGCGACAACTCCCAGGGATGGTGTGCAGGATTTTTCAGCATGATTTGGACAGTTGACTGCACCAGACTGAGGGTAAACTAGTGCACTTGGAGGGGCAGGCTGGGCCCAGCATCCAGCCCCTAGCACAGCCACCTTCAGGGCCATGAAGTAGCAGTGGTGACTGCCCATGGGTGTGGAGCTCAGTCCCACTGTTGCCATCTTTGGGCACTTGGTTCTTCAATTCCACAACATCTTCCCCATCTGAGGGGGTTACACCCCCATGTGTCTTACACCACCCCTGTCTGCTGTCTTGTCTGTTTGCAAATGCTACTTCTCCAACCAAACCTACCTCCCCACATGTACCTATATCCCTTCCCCAACATTCCACTCCTCCTTAAAAAAAAAGGGCATCTGTCCCACAAAAAAAATCGCCTTATACATAGCTCTCCATTTCGTCTACACCTACACTTCCCACAGTCAATCATTACTCATCATTATCTAATCCTAATCATTAATCAACAAAGTTATGTCATCCACACCCCTCTCTCTGCGATATGAGTCTCCAAATTCCAAATTGTCCACAACCTGCACAACTGTTGCTGTAAAAGAAATGGAGAGTTATGGTTCTTTCCTACACCCATCCTGCACATCCCTACCTGTTTTTCACATTGTTTTTCTCCCTGCTTGCCTCCCTTTCACCGCTTTCCTATCACCCTTTTTTTCTATTCTTTTGTTAAATTAGCCGGGATTTAAGCGGAGTTAAGTGGTGTGTCGTGGCACGACGCAATGTGCAAACCTGCTTAAACCAGCTTAAAAATGCTTTAATCACCTTATCTATTTCTGACACTGTTCTGCACATCAGCAAAATAATTACCCCTGCAATGTCTTGAACCCAAGAACCCAGTTAACTACAGCATAGTGCATTAGCCCACTAGGCCACTCAGCTCTGAAGAACAGCTGGTGTTTCTATAAAGATATCATGAATTCCACTGATGCAAAGTATAGCATAGTGCATTAGCCCATTAGCCCACTAGGCATCTCAGTTCTGAGGAATAAATTGTGTTTCTATAAATATATCCTGATGGCCAGTGACACACTGCTTCTACATATAATGGGATAAATGACAGAGTACTTGGGCTTGTGATGCAGACACCAAACAAGTACACAGAAAAATACATGTTGATGGATGTACGTGATATCAGGTAGAGCTGACAACTGCACAGACTGTTGCAGAATGTCCACAGTTGTGCCAACTACTTATGGCATGATTGTCATAAAACCTATTTTGTGTGCTTAACTACAGGGAAGTCAGTGCAGATTGAAGTTAAAAAATCATGACAGGTCAGTGTCACACATCATACCCATTCAAACACACATGTCCATGGGAATCCTGTGTAACACACTGTATGAATGCACATATGTCTTGCAACTACACCTGCTATAATAATGAGTCAGTAGCTCTATCTGCTACATTCCTAGCATTGTGACATTTAGACACCCACAATCCTGGCCTACAGTCCAGTCTGTTGCATGGCAAGTACATGCTTGTCAATAAAACATATAAATAACTGAGCCCTACAATGTCCAGAAGAATTGTTTGCTGCTACAGCAGTCACTGCTACCCACATTAGCACGTCAAAGGCCTGTAGGGTGGGACACATGTCACAAGTATGAATAAGTGTTCTAAATGTCACCTACCACTCTCTGGATGGCATTATAACTTAATATATGTACCAGAGGCACATGCCTCACTTGAACTGTTATGGATACCCTCACTCTGGCTATGCTGTGACAACAGAGCTGACACATACAGCTTGCTGTCACCCAATGTGTTCACAATCCCCAGTTTGACTCCTGGCCAGAATGCAGC
The DNA here is from genome assembly GCF_019279795.1 of Protopterus annectens. NCBI lineage: Eukaryota > Metazoa > Chordata > Ceratodontiformes > Protopteridae > Protopterus > Protopterus annectens. The sequence goes on along the minus strand of NC_056737.1, from coordinate 1,501,190,070 downwards.
AGCTGCAGCCTGCAACATGTTCACCTCCTTGCTACAGACCTACCATACCTCCCAAACACCTGGAACAGGGCATCCACACAACACCCACACATAAAGGGTGGTGGTCAAGTGACAGGGACATGTGTCACAGTCTTCCCCTACAACCACACACAACTGATAGCAGTAACTGTAGCAGCATGCACATTCACATAAAAATGATGTATGACACTCACGTCTGTCTGTCTCCTTACTGACCCCAACACACATTGTTAAACAGTAAACTGCCACAGAATCAGAAAGTCTGTTAACAATGGCCAAACATAGCATGCAAAACTGTGGACATACCACATCAGTCCAAACAGTGGACAGTATTTCTACCTACCCTCTGTGATGCTGTAGTCCTCACACCTCGATAATGCCCTCTCACAGGCCTGGAAAAGGACCAAGACCTACATGAAGGCCTTAATCATAACACTGTGTTGCCATGCCATTGGCTAATGAAAATGTAACCCAGCTGTTCTGGATGCAATTAGCAAGTCTGAGTCACAGATTGGTGCCAAGCAATTACCTGTTCATGAGCATTACCTACAAAAGACAAGCTGCTGCCTAAGGTAAACAGGTCTGGACTTTCTTCATGAATACAGCCTGCATTATCTAAGGAATATACCACTGGATTTCTGCACACAAAGGAGAACAGCACTACACCATAAATGTAATAGATTTCCCCATGTAATAGAATGCAGATGGGGGGATGCAGCCATGGGAAATAGGGATTACAACACTAGGGTCTGTAGAACATAACTTGGAATGGCATGTTGCTGTTAGCTGTCCAGCACCTACAGTTTCCCCTTTTCTCTCTGTCTGCTGTTGCATAGATCACAGCTCTGGCTCTTTAATCCCCCCAACAATTGCGAGCTCACGTACGAATGCTACTGGATTGTGTATTACACAGTTATGACAGTGAGTACTGGTGGATACAACTGGCATATCACATGATGTACTGTCCGTCAGCTTCTCTCAGTCTGTGAATGTCACACAGGCATAGTTCAAACATTGTCCAGGTATCCCTGACTGTTCCTGACATACTCTGGCGCGGTCACTGTGTACTCCACACCTGTATCTCATTGTCTGAGAGCAATTGCTAGTGTATCTGTTGACCCCCTGCAGCAGGACAGCAGGTAATAGCTAGATGTACTGGGGAGACACAGGGTCCACTTCAGTAGCAGAGTGTACATATCGAGCATACAATGTAAGGGAATGAATGCAGTACCAGATGTACCATAACTGTTTTCTGAGGGGTTTGTAAAGTGACAGCCAGATTCCCCACAGTCTGTGTACAACCATTACCTATTGTTCAACTGTTTTCCAGACATCCACATTTGTCTGGCGGAGGGTCCATGTACACATTTTGCAAACATCTGTGTACTGCGGATGTTGGACACCTACAAAGAAGATAACCTACACCACAGTTGCAGTGCTGTCTGTAATTGTGTAGCACAGATGTTGCTAGAATGTCCCCATACACTTGCAGTATCACTCAGCTATTTGTCGGGTGGTGGTTGCATGACATGCTACTGGGATGTTGCCCATAGGGGACACACCACAGTAGATGGCAGTGATGGGTGTGGACACATAACAACACAGTCTGTCACAGCACACAGGCCAGAACAGGTATACATAGGATCATATGAGGTTACTAGACCATTGGTCCTGAGGCCCTCATAACCCTAGCCTAGAGTTTAGCCCATGTGTATGCAAGTCAGCACCTAATGCACCCAGTCCAATAGGGACACAGGTGGTATCCCGAATGTGTATGTCCTGATAATCATTCAGTTATCCAGGTCTCAATTGAAAAAGTGCAAATAGCTACACTGGCTGATGTGGACAGGGTGTCCATTCTACAGCTGGGTGAGTGTGTGGGACACACATCTGACCAGCCAACATGTCCTGTTGATGTCACACCAGTTGAGGGTGTGTGTGTGTGTGTGTGTGTGTGTGTGTGTGTGTGTGTGTGTGTGTGTGTGTGTGTGTGTTTGTGGGTTAATAAAGTGGAGCATGACTTGCAGTTGTGCAGCAGTCCCATCAAGTTGGAGTCCGTGATCGCCTTGTATGCCAGAAAGAGGTCACCTCTGAGAAGTCTGTATGAATCTGGGTAGAGGGATGGGCCAATCTGTGTATGGTATATGTGTGAGGCCCTGGTATTCCCCACTGGGGAACCTTTGTGACCTTCACAGCTGCTGTATGTACTTTGCAAGGTAAATGACCACAGGGACAGTATACTCAGTAATGGTCCTTATTAGGGGGAAATACAAGGATGTTGTGACCATCATATCCCTGGATGACATGCCCATTATGTATGAGGTGTGCCATGTAGAAGGTTTTCCTTACAACAGAAGCAACATGGTGGGTAAATGTCATGTTGCCCTCAACCTGTGTGCACACAACCCTCTTGATGATTGCGTGCTTAGGATGTTGTTAGTACTGTGATAATATGTGAGGATGCCACTCTCCCTAAAAGGGGGGATGATGCTGCATGTCATGATATGCAGCCTGAGGCCATGTTTCTGGCACCAGTCATGTGTCTGCATGAGACCCTCTTGGCAGATGTCCACATCACCAGGGAATCCGGTGACAGCACCCAGCATGCAGTTGTCTGCAAACATGGTCAGCCATAGCCCAATAGTTGTGCCCTGTCCCTCAAAAGAGTACACCACATAGCAGAGGCCTGAACACAGAACACCAGGTTATGCTACTAATTATGGGTCTACCGCTTGGGGGTATTCCCCTATGTGGACTAGGTCCTGTCAGTGCACCAGTACACTACCCATCTGGTGACATATGGACTGATGCCTAGATGGGAGTGTATATCTATTATGGCCAAGTGTGAAATACTGTCAAAGTCTTTGGCCATGTCAAGGTAGGCAGTGTGCACTGTCTCCCCCCCATCCATGGCTTTGGTGACTGTGTCAAGGAGGTTAACCAATTGTAACAGACATGATTCCCATCTTGACAAAGCCTAATTGTGCGTGATGGAGTGTGTGGTGGTTGTCAATGTCCTTGTTAATGAGGTTCACTATAAACTGTGCCATGGCCTTGCAGATCAGCCTACTTAGGCTGATGGGTCTATAATGTACCCTTAGTGTAAAGGGGTGACAGTGGATGTCCTCCACTTGGCTGGGACAAAGGCTGTAGTCATGCCTTGGTGAAATAGAGTGCCTTATAGTGCTGCAAGGTCATGCTTGGGGCCATGTAAGATGCATTCTGTGATGTGATTGGCTCCCATGGCAGCTGTATACCATGACTTTGAGGTGGCAGTGGTGACCTGTCCCCTACATATAAGGGGAAGGTGCAGGTACTGGGGATTTCCTGATGTACTGATGGGGGGACAGGGGCTGAAGCCTACACCGAATCTGTCCAGCATCAAGTATTCTATACCTACAGCACTTGTATATCTGGTGTCCTTGACCACCAATACTGAGCAGTTCTGAGTGTTTCCTTTGATGTAGCAGACATATGTGAAGAAGGAGAGATGATTGTCTGTAGTGGATGTCGCCAATGTGAGCTTGGGGTTTGCTATACAGGATACCAGTAGTGATCTTATTTGCTAGTTCAGGCTAAGCTGACATTGTGGCAAATGGGCACCTGCTCCTGCTTTGTCTCAGACAGCAGTATGTCATCCCTGTTATAGACACTGTTTATTGCAGATGTCTACCAGACAGGAGTACGTATCTTTCCAGAGGATGATGTAGTCCTGTCGGGTATACCTGACTCCATGCATGTATACAAATGCATGTATAGAGATTTTGTGCATTTGTGGATATTGGTGGCAGTTCCTACAGAGGGTATGGGGGCTGTGAAGTTCTTTATACCATCCCTCAGGAGGCTGTATTCAAATTTGGAGTTGTATGTATGTCTGACCCTAGCTAGATGGCTATTGTGAGTGATGATGACTGCAAACATGACTGATTTATGGTTGCTTTGACCATGGAGGATGACACTGTCAAGATGCTGCAGTGGTTACCCGTTTTGTCTAATATCAACTCCAACAGACCTTCACCTTGTGTGGCGGTAACTCCTAGCTGCTCCAAGGTGTTTTGCATTTTCACTGTTGATGGATCTCAGTGCATTTGTGTGCTGGCATGAGTACATCTTCCAATACATGTTTAGGTAGTTCAAGTAACCCAGGATCAAGGTATAGAACTGAATCCTAATACAGTTGATCAGGTCCATATAGGCAGAATAGGCTTCCTGGTCACATGTGGGGGCCAGTAGCTAGCTATGATTTGGATAGGTGTCTTGGCAATGGTGAACTGCCCATGCAGTGGCCACTGTGCATCTTCCTGCCTGTACAGCCTGGAGGTCTTTATGTCTTTCATATATAGTGAAACCCCATGTCCCATGGCTTTAGTGCCCACACTTTGGGGTCTGACTGTGTGATAGGATGGGTGACCATGTAAGGGTGGAGTGCTTTCTGCAGCCTTGAACCATGTGTCTGTGACTGCACAGTTGTCAGCATTTCCAGGAGTTATGAATGCTTGCAGTGAGCACAGATTTATGTTTAGACTCCTAGCATTTAGCAGCTTGGCTTTCAATTTGTGATGTACTGACAGTTGTATGTTGATAGTGTTAACCTCACCATGTTTCCTAATAAAGGCACTATGGGGTGTCAAGACCCACTGCCAGGTGCATGAAGGCCAGTTGAGACAGATGGAGGTCATCTCTGGTAAAGTATTGTTGTCTGTTGATCATATCATCCCAGGGTCTCAGGTACTGGATCCCCTTGGAATGGCACAGGATCACATGCCAATTGTTAAGGTCAATCATTTCCTGATTGAATTGTGGCATAATTCTGGGTGACAGTGGAATGCTGCATAAGGCTAGGGACATACCTCTCTGGGACACAGAATCATCGTGCTCAATCATGTTGCACTGCATATAGTCCAGGGAGGTACATATTGGGTCAGGCACATCAACATGGACTGTGACACACTCATGACAGTACTTGTTGGTGAGAGACAGCAGTGAGTATGTGATATGGCAGATTCTGGCACCTGGCAGACAAGTATCTGTGACATTCCCCATATACAACCTGGTGAGAGGCACATCTGTGACCTATGACTAATATGTTTTATTTATGGTGATGCCTTCATGGCTGTGAGACATAGGTGTGTGGCTATGTGTGGTATGTGCTGTGGAGGGCTGTGAGGTTCACGTATGTCTTTGCCTTGGAGGTATCCTTTAGTTAGTGGATGTGTATATTGACGACCTATGCATATGTGGGTGTGTGTTATATAGATATGGGTGGTGTGTGAGGTGTGCTGATTTTGTTGACAACCTGTTCAGCACCATTTATGCAGCCTTGACTGGGAGAGAGCATGGACTGTAGGTTCCTAATGTCATTGCATCTCTCACAAATTGTGCTCCTTGGTGGTGTTTGTAGATGGTTGTCTGTGTACACGAGGCAGTTGCTACACTGTGCCAGGATGCCCATGTCAACAAGACTGGCTGGGGCAAGTGTAGGACATTGTACAGCCATATATTCCAGACTCTGAGGGACAAAGGCCAGGGAGACCTAAGGGGTGGCCCTTTAGCCCAGGTGCTTAAAACATGAGTAGGAGGCTGACATCAGTGCATACACTGTAGACAGGCTATAAACAAGAAGTAATAGGTGCAACAGGAAAATGCAGTGGAACACCATAGAGAACATGTAGCAAGTAGTAGGAAAGAGCAAGATCAGGAGGGTAACACATGATGTATTGGCACTATGTTGCTGATAGCAACATACATTCTGTGGTGATAGATGGCAGGATATGATGTGAGATTTAGTGGAGGATAGCGCTAGCAAATGTGGATGTGCAGGGTGTGTACATAATGGAGAACAATGTATGTGGTCTTGTGATGCGTTCCCCTCTTCTTGTCTTTCAGGAGTGATGTACCAATAGGAACTCACCGTTTTCAGATATGGAAAATGCTGCCATACTCAATGGACTGAGACTCCATTACCAGTTTCTGCTGTCGAGGAGTCAGCATAATTAGCAACGATGGGCTGCACTGTGGGCAGACTTCGTGACATCGGTGAATCATGTTGGGCAACAGGAAAGGAGCTATGATCAGGTCCAATACCATGCCACAGACATGATAAATAATGCATGAGAAAGGGCTGCAGCTGTGGCCAGGGATGATGCTAGTACCAGTGGAAGGCCTGCAACACTACAACCACTCTCAGCCACAGAGGAGTTCCTGGCAAACCTGGGTCCAGCCACCAGCTCACAAAGATCCATCATACCATATGTCATGGAGGCAGGTGGCACAGCTTCCACAGAGGAGGAGCATCCAGGTAAGCCTCCTGTGGTCATCACATTAATACTGTAGCAGCCATAGTGCCAACCTCTGCATACCTGTAGATGGATGTCAGGTTATTCTGCATTTATGGGGAGGGTTGTAACACACATGTGTGGACACATATTGAGAATGTCAGCAATGTGGGTGTAATCACGGCTCATACAGTACATGTTGATATATGCACATATTATCCTGTAGCAATATCACATTTGTGTCTGCTGACAATACCTCTCCCCCACAATTCCATATGTATCTCTATTGTGGCCGGAGTCCATCATCCTGTAGCTGGTGAGTGGGCAATTGTATTGTCATGGGTCATGTATACCCTGGCCATGTTTAGGGCTTCCAGTTTGCCATTGACACAACTGTTTAGCTTAGCCATATTGCAATGCTTATATGTTCAGTTGTGGAAGGGTTCACTGCAGTGCATTACATTGGTAATCGCAGTATTATATTTGCAGGAGCACTAACATATTTGCACATAGTTTTGTGAAGGTCTAGGCAGTCTGCTATACAGGGAGCATTAGTATGGTGGAATAGGGTCCACAGTGTTAAAGGTGAAAGTCCATCAAATGCACTGGCATGTCACATATCTCACAGGTGTATAACACTAGCAACATTAACTGGACATAGCTGCACAGCATTTGTTAAGGGTCTGTCTTGTCTGTGTCTATTGTGATCTGATTGTGTGTTGTGAATGGGATCAGTAATAAGGTGTGTGGCACCTCATCTGTGTGTGTGTGTGTGTGTGTGTGTGTGTGTGTGTGTGTGTGTGTGTGTGTGTGTGTGTGTGTGTGTGTGTGGAGCAGCAGACATAATAGTGCAGGGATTAAAGTAGTCATGTTGTCCTCCTCCTCACAGGTGACCATGGGGGTTGGAGTGTGTCCCCCTCACAAACTTATGTCAGTGTCTCATTGGAGTCTGATGATGATGGTGGCCATAGCGAAGCACAGGTCATGTTGTTGGGGGCTGAATCTGTCCCATTTGTTGACATTCCACTTCCTTTCACAATGTACCCATACACAGTCAGTATGCCCACACATACCCAGTCCCCTGTGCCCACAGATATTGGATATACCGAGGGTGGTGGCATCGAAAAAGAGAGTGAGGAGACTATGGCATCTGTGACTGTGAACAGTAGCCATTGCCAGGGAGATGGTGAGGTCCCACATATGCAGATTGACAGGGATGCTTGAAGGAGGATTGCTGGCCATCCACCACCTGACAGATATGTTACAGCACATGTCCCCTGATGCATGTTTCGGTCTATCCTTGAGGCTCAGGCATGTTCTGAACACAACACCAAATGGATACTCAGGATTATGGGTGCATCACTGCTTGGCATCCATGACTCCATCCATGGCATTGATGATGCCCTACATCATTTTGCCAATGCAGTGAATAGAGGGTGGGGTGAGACATTGTCACTCCTTAACCATGCAATGTCTGTTTTGGAAATGTGGTGGGAGTAGTGCATCAGACACGTAGACATAGGTCAGTAACAAGATCAGCTGAGAGCCAACATGGCCATGCACAGTCACACTCCCGTAGTGGCAGTACAACCAGCACTACCAAAGGGGTTGCTCTACACACCACAATGTGGCAGGCCATGGGCACGTACTTCTGGGTGGTCTCATGAGGGACACTGACCCAGCAGATACCAGTCACCATCAGCAAGTAGTACTGCATCTGACCCTGGGTATGGTGGTGCCAGTGCCACTCCTGGCAGGACTAGTTCCCGTGCTCATGGTCGGAGATGGTGAACTGTACATACTACCATGTACAGCCACAACTGTCCAACATACCCTCATGTAGGACTATCACATGCCTTGACTGTGTACACACATGCACTCACACATCACTGTCACATGCAAGTCCCCACCAGACATGCACAGCTCCTCACCATGGTCCAGCTGACCAGCACCCCTCCAGACACACACACATGATGTCAACTGTGTGGCATAGCTTAGGCCTCTGGCAACCCCATGCCACACCCTGTGCATGTAATGCTACCAGTGCCACATCTCTGTCATTCATACCATTGATGTGGGGACATGCTAATATGTGTCTGATGCACAGGTTGACTATAGTACAGTTACTGACAGTTAGTAGCGCAGTAGTGTTTTGCCCTGTAACGTGGTGTCTGCTGCCATGTGTCATGAGTACAAATCACAGTGTATGTACCTTTGTTCCATGATGGTACTTCGGTGTTAGTATTATTGACTGAGCATTGTCTCTCAGACATTTTCTGTTTGTGTTCCAGGAGTCTTTGTGTTTATGCTGCAGGGACCTGCTGCCAATCCAATGGCTCAGGATGGCATCGTGGCAATGCAGGAATGTGACATTGCCAAGGTATGGCTGTACATGTGCACGTTTACCTAGATGTGTATGTGTAGGACAGGGTGTCAAGGAAAATGGGGACAGACTGCGTAATCTTGCATGCATTTCCCTTGACACTGCATGCTACTCTTGATAAATGTCACCTGGGAGTTCAGTAGGGTCATAGGTTCATAGGATCATAGAAGGTTACTACAGTAATGGCCCTGTTTTCCTTACAATCCTAGACATTAGTTTATCCCCAATAGAATCATCTATCAGCACCTGTTGCCCCTATCATTGAGGGACACAGGTGGGACCCCTGGGACAAATTTGTGGTATCCCATCCACTCATCACGGTTGCAATTGATGAGGGTCTGCATGGTACTCTTTTTGACATGTATTGGAAGTGCTTTCCTGAGACAGGGCAGCCTCTGGGAGACAAATTTGTTTGTCCAGCAGGTTTTGTAGATGTTGCATATCAGATTCAGGCCTGTTGTGCTGGTAATGCACAAGGAAGTAGACTCACATATATGGGGCAGCTGTTGAAGGGCTGGGTCAAACATTGGCTTATAGGCATGCCATATTTCACCTCTGGGCAACCTGTCCACTACGGAGTGGGGCACTACTGATTAGATACTGTCTTCATGGAACAGGTGTTGGAGGCCATGGATTACCTTTGTGGGTATTACCATGGCCTTTCCAGTTGGTGCAGATGTCTGGATAGGTATATATCAAATGGGCCATTGTACTAAATTATTGTTCTACTGACTGAGGATTATACAGAGGTAATGTCCACCTTTTTTCTGGTTGCACTCCCTTTAGCTATGAGTTACACCACATACAAGGCCTTTCTGACCACTGCCACTACACGATGGTTGAATGCAGTGACATTGTTATCAAACTGAGTACCCAGGTCTCTCAACATAGGTTGTCTGTTTATGGGGTTGCCAGTGATGTGGCAAACAGTGGTGCCATGTTCTTGCCATATGGTATGATGGTACTGTTTTCTGCATTTAGCTTGAGGCCAGGACCTTAGCGCCAGTCTGTTCCTGATGTTAGACCCTGTTGCAGTGTGTTAACATCATTTGATGGGTCAATGACAGACAACACACAGTCTTAGTATCTTCATATGTGGGTGGTGGCAGTTAGCATTCATTCCTAGAGATGTGTGAGTTATTTATGGGCAGCAGCTACCCACAGGGTCTCAACACATATACATATTGCACACACGTAGGCAGCATAGAGTAGGGTTGCCACCTTAACAAAAAACAATTTGTGAGGACACTTCTTATAGTACCGTAAGAGTTGGCAGAACACACCATGCCCATGGCAAGTGCAAAGGACAGGACTTCTCTTTGTCTGCCAATATGACATCTTATTTTTGTAGCATTTCCCTAGCGTATGCTATGTCTCAAAACATTCAGGTATTTCTGATGTAAAATTACGGTTTATGCAACTATTACACACATACTTGTGTGCAATACTCTTCCCTCATTAGGCCAGTCATCAAGTATAATGCCCCATTTGGCATGTAGCTCACTATACACATGCAACAGCTGGAAAGGCCACAAAAGTACCTCACAAATAGGATCCTAGGCCTTAAACACATGTCCTGCATGGACAGAAGCAACAAAATCCAGCTATTCTCTGTCTCATATCATCTACTAAGAGGCGATCTCTGATTGACTTACAAAGCCATGTCTGACCCAGCTCTGTAAGAAATGCTACCTCTAAAGAAATTCCCAATCCCTCTGCACCACAAACTCCAGAGACATCAACCTCATTACCACAATCAACAGTACATGCTGGAGGGACAGGTTCATAACCCAGAGACTGCCCATGCTCTGGAATAGACTTCCCATACATGTCAAGCAGAGCACCTCACTGGCCCTCTTCAAGTGAAATCTTGATGAGTGGATGGGAAATAGAAAGTTCACCCCTGGGATCACTCCATTGGCTCTACTTGATAGAGGCACTAGGAATTAATGTTGGGTGGCATGATGCCAGGCCACTTCTATGGGCTAGGCTTGTAAAGGATCCAGGGCCATTAGCCTATAACACACCTATGAACCTATGAACATATAGGAAATACTTGTTGGCCTACACTCTTGGGACCTATGTATCATGCTAGTTGTTTTCACAGGACACACCTGGCCAAACATGGACTGCAACCTGCATGGTGGGACAGGTGTTGGTGCTGACACAGTCACACTGCTGCAAGGGGATACACACACACACACACACACACACACACACACACACACACACACACACACACACACACACACACACACACACTCACACACACACACACACACACACACACACACACACACACACACACACACACACACACACACAGACACACACATTGCAATTGTTGAGAGTAGAACTCCCTACCTGTCTGGTTGTACATATTATAGTGCTACATACATATCACATGCACTATGGAGCTTATATGTTTTTATAGTGTTGGACCCTACTATTCAGGTGAATGAAATCTGCATGTGCTGTAAAGGTTGCCACTGGGAGGGGGGTTAACAGGTTTTCACAGGCCCTGAAAATGGTATAACCATTGCACACAAACACAGGGAAGAAAACCACACTGCTGCAAGGGGATATGCATACACACACCCATACATTCACAGAGTTGTCATCTTGGAGATTAGAACCTTTACTTGTCTACTTATGTACAGTATAGAAATACGTAATTATCAAATGTGCCATGGTGTTATTGTGTCTAGAGAGTGTCTAACTGTGCTTCTAAAGTGGATGACATCAGTAGGTCCTGCATAGGTTGTCAATGGGGAGTTAACAGGGTGGAGCAGCCCCTTAAAATGGTATAACTTTTGCACACACACACACACACACACACACACACATACACACACACACACACACACACACACACACACACACACACACACACACACACACACACGCACACACACACACATGCACACACACGTAAGACAGCCACACTGCTAAAAGAGATATGCATACACACACACACACACACACACACACACACACACACACACACACACACACACACACACACAAACACACACACACTACTACAGGAGACATGCATACACACACACACACACACACACACACACACACACACACACACACACACACACACACACACACACACACATGCATTCACAGAGTTGCTAGTTGCTATTTTTGAGATTAGAACCTCTACCTATTTAGTTGTATGTACTATAGTGCTATGTATGTATCACATGTACCACAGAGCTTACATACCTGGGAGTGTCTAACTGTGCATCTAAGGTTGTTGACACAAGCAGGCCCTGTAAAGTAATCCAATGGGGGGAGTAACATGCCTTTAAAATGGTATAACCATCACACACAAGGCAGCCACACTGCTACAGGGGATATGTTTCACACATATATACATGCACACATTTGCCAGTTCTGAGATTAGAACCCCTTCTTATCTAGTTGTATGTACTATAGTATTACGTGCTTATTGCATGTGCCACAGAACCTATGTATCTGGCAAATGTGTAACTGTGCATCTAAGGTGGATGACACCAGCAGGCCTTGTAAATTAATCCAATGGGGGAATTAACAGGGTGGAACAGACCTTAAAATGTTTTGGCATTGCACACACATAGGCAAGACATACACACAGCTTCAACAGGATATACTTATACACACGCAATGAGTTGCCATTCTTGAGATTAGAACCACTACCCAGTTGCTGTATACACTATAGTACTACATATTTATCACATGCACTACAGAGCTTATGTGTCTAGTGAGTGTGTAGCTGTGCAACTAAGGTGGTTGACATCAGCAGGCCCTGTAAAGTAGGCCAATGGGGAGGGGGTTACAGGTAGGCACAGGCTTCAAAATGTTTTGGTATTGCACACACATAGACAAGAAATACAGATATCAGCAAAGGGATATACTTACACTAACACTTACTGAGTTGCCATTGCTGAGATTAGGGCCAATACCTATTTAGCTGTATACACTATAATGTTACATAGTTATTGTATGTGCCACAGAGGTTATGTGCTTGGATAGTGTTTACCACTGCTGTCAGGGTGGATGATATCAGTAGCTGCTGACAGGGAGGCCACTGTTGTGGAGGACACTAGTCACAGGGCCATAAAATGAGTGACCATTGCACAGTCGTAGACCTGCTGGCCATGTGTAATCTGCTGTATGTGGAATATATACACACCCACACACACACACAGACACACACACACACTCACACACGGTGGCTGATGTGAGATGACAACCCCTACCTACCTGCTATTATACACTAGCGCTCATCATACTATTTGCACTTGCCACTGGTTACAACTGGTGTATGAGTGGCTGCAGCACTACATCACTCTATGCCTTTCTGGGTCTCTCTCTGTCTCTCTCTCCCCCTCTGTCTGTCTCTCTATATATGATAACTTCTCATCCCATCTCCCAGTTACCCTAGGTGTACCTCAGGGCACTATATTGGGCCCCCTCCTTTTTTCAATATTTATCAATGACCTTAACCTAGCTATTCCTTTAACTAACTGTGTACAATACGCAGATGACTCAACAATAATCTGCTCAGCTAAATCTCAATCCCAACTACAGACTCTAACTCAGACAATGTTCAATAAAACAGAAAATTGGTTTCTGCAATGCTGCTTCCTCTTTAACCCCAAAAAACCCAAACTCCTCCTCTTCACTCCTACCCGTAAATCACTCCCAATGAACTTTTCAGTCTTATCCAATAATGATACACTCATATCTCCCGATCCAACAACTAAGCTTCTAGGGGTAAACATTGATAACAACCTGAACTTTGAAACCAATATCAACAATACCATAAAAACTGCCAACAGGAAACTAGGCTCCCTCTATAGGATAAAACCCTTTCTCTCCCCACTAGTCAGAACCACTATTGCCTATTCCCACCTTATCTCCACACTTCTCTATGCTTCTTCCATATATACTAACTTGTCAAAAAATAACCTTAACAAGATAGCCAATGCTTACAATAGCATTGCCATATTTGCTACTGCTTCCTCCTTTACGACCCATCACTGCCATAACCTGAAACAATTAGGCTGGTTAGAGGTTCTGAATCAGATTCACTTTAAACAACTCACCATTGTGCACAAAACCCTTTTCCAACCTACCAATACCCCAATACTTGCTAGTCTCATTACCCAATATAAGAACCTTTCAACTTTACACTCATCTAATAAACTACTAGTATCAACATGTAAATCTAATAACATGGCAGGAGATGCTCTGTTCTCAAATGCAGTTGGAAAGTATTGGAACCAACTCCCCCATGAACCTACATCACTGTCTTCATTTACACTTTTTAAACACAATCTGAAACTCTATCTTAAAACCCATTGGTTATGTCCCTGTGCAAATCCAGACTAATCTCATACTATATCCCAAATACGCTCTCTTAAGACCTAATTCCTGCTCTGTCTGTGTCTTTTTAGATCAAGGCCTATCCTTGGCAAAAACATATCTTATCCTAATAGAGATAATTTAAAATACCTAGTTAAATTCTTCTGCATATAATTCTAAAGCATCCTACCTAAGGCAGGCAACAAGTATTGTTTAAACTGTGAGCATTGCTGAACTGTTGAAATTTGAAGTATGTATTTGTGTAACAATTACTTCCTAGTTACTAATGAAGTCTTGTACATAAAGTCTAAATAATCTAATGCTTGTAACATGTTTTTTGTATAAACTGTTAAGATTCCTCAACTGTTTAAAATTTGTAGTATTTAACTGTATGACAACTAGTACCTGCATGTTAGTAGTCTAGTAATCTCTTGGAGCTTATCTCCCTGGGACTCTACTGAAAATGGACATAAATCCAGTTAGACTATCCCGGTCAACAAATGTAAAATAAAATAAAATAAAATAAATATGTATGTATGTATGTATGTATGTATGTATATATGTGTTACCTAAATATATATATATATATATATATATATATATATATATATATATATATATATATATGTGTGTGTGTGTGTGTGTGTGTGTGTGTGTGTGTGTGTGTTACCTGTATATATATATATATATATATATATATATATATATATATATATATATATATATTAAACTCAACAGATCTGGATATATCTTATATGTGCCACATACAAACAGATAAGGGTAATCATGTCTGATGGGGACAGGGTGAGACAATTAAGGTATGCATAGCTGTCTGCACAGAGATATATGGGCATCACAGTTATGTGGTCAGATGTGGGTTCAGACATGGGCTGACATTAGTCAAGTGTAGGAGCATGCCCAGTATGATCATCAGTACTTATAATGGGACAACAGGCCATAACTACCTGAACTCCAGTCCAGGATTTTATGTGCTACAACCAATTGTCTGCTGAACCTGATTAAACAGTCCATCACCTCCCTGATATAATGCCTGAGGGATTTCCTGGCTGTGTGTTGTCTGCAATATCAGACTCATATCTAGGGTGTGTACAGAGTGCATTGGATTGAACAGAGTTTTGCACAATATGTCTGGTACATTTTACATAGCATTGTGATTTCTTGGTATGTCAGTGGCAGATTATTATAGACTGATGTGAGGGACTGCTGACAGACATTTGGGTTACCGACTCCACACACTGCAGGGAACCCTGCATGAACTGTTCTATTCTGCACTTTCTACATTTGTCTGGCCAGTAGTTCCTCCTTCCCCTTATATATGGGCCTTTGTCTTTCCCTGCTTCAGTTCCTGGTTCTGTCCACAGTTGCTGTTCTATGTAGTTGTAGGTATGCTGTGACTGAGGTAAGAGATGTAACACCACATACAGGGTTATGGACTTCACACCTCTGACTGTACCTGTTTTGCCAGTTGTCCAGCATTGTGCCCCATATGTTTGCTCTGATCCTCAGATGGTTTGTGTTGTACTGTTATTATAAGGCTACATGTTGCCCATACCTCTCAAACTCTTACAGACAAAAATCTGGACAGGGCTATATACAACGGTGGGACAGAGGCCCAAACATGGGGACAAGATTTAAATATTGCTGTTACACACTTAGACAATTGGTAGAATGGTTTTGTATTAGCATGCATTTTCGGATGAGTATGAAGTCTACATCTCAACTGTCTGTCATTAATTTTTCACAGCAACCTTTATTGATTTGCCAATAGTTTGCCTGAAAACTGCAATGTTATGACAAACAGAACAGATATATGAGGAAAAAATGTGGAGATTCTGTGAAACTCTGCACATTTGTGAGGTATGGATGATGCCCACTGACTTGTAAGTACTGACACAGTTATGTGACAGCCTTTATATCCTGGTGCTATACTAACTTTTTTACAACATGCTATTCTACTAGCCAACATCTAGGTTACTCAGAGCTGTGTACTGTCCATATCTGTGGCCCCTGTCCCTCCATTGTCTCTGTCTTTGTCCAGCTTTCTTGCAGTAACAAATACTCACATATGGATAGTCTGTAGAACTCCTACCATAGGTGTAGCTCACATGCAAAACAGTAGGCGCAGCCATTCTCCAACCATGTACCCCCATCAACCATGGTAATGTACCTTGCCCACTAAGCCATGACAGCCACCAGATAGTGCAGTTTACATCCTGACACTATCAACCACAGACATACATAGCACATTGATCCCTGCATATTGGGGAAATGGTATATGTTACCAGGTTGATTGGGGCACTCCAGGGATTGTGTGGTCTGCTGCTATTACCTTGTAAACATACTATTACTGCAGTTGTATGAGAACATGAGTGTGTTGGGGGTAGGGGACATTGATGGTCAAGCATCTGTCCTGTAACCCCATGGTTTGTAATTCCCTCATATAGTGCAGTGGATTTTGCTGGCTTGCAGCCTACTGCATATTATTGGTTGGCCAGTATTGCAACGAGAGTTCTTGTTGTCCAACACAGCTGTCAATTGTCTGCAGCTATTCCAGTAGCCTACTCTATTCCCCTGCATACATGCGGCAGGTCCATACATATGCTACCACAGTCTACTACCCCATTCATTTGTTGTACAGAAGAGTGACTTACCTTGTGCTTGCAGCAGTTGAGGTAGCAGTGTTTCAGGGCTGTCTCTGTCTGATGCATGCAGTACACAGCCAATACATGGTAAGGTACAGGTTGTGTGGTGTGGCTGGCATCCTTTTTACTATGTATGTAAGTCAGAGTGAGGTGTAAGTCCCTAGGACCCTAGGATGTCAGTGAATGTGCTTTGCGTTGCCTCTTTGTCAAGGCAAAGGCATACTGGGTACGCCTACATCTGCCTACAGGGACAGGGTCAGGGGGATCCTCCTCTGTGACCCCATGTGGCTGTGGGGACCTTGGCACTGGTGCCAGGCAGTGTGTCCCTTCCTTGTGATATTCCTGCCACAGCCGTTTCTGCAGGATAATATTGTGAAGCATGGCATATGCTGTGAACATGTGGCTGGAGAGTACTGCAGGCCTCCACCAGATATATTAAGGCAGCAGTACCATGACTTGAGCAGCCTGAACATACACTCTATGATGTTCCTAGTTTGTGCGTGTGCCTCATTATGGCATTCTTCAGTAGGTGTGTGCACATTTCTAATGGGTGTCATCATCCACGGTTCCAGTGCATAGCCTGCATCCCCCAGTAGATGGCCGTATTGGATGTCCCCCCTAGCAAATGTCTGGTACAGCTGTGAGGCATGCCATATGTGGGAGTCATGACAGCTGTCAGGGCTGCCAGCACACACATTCATGATAATGCCTTGGGCATGGCACATGACCTGGCAGTTGATGGAGTGATACCCATTGTGGTTGATGTAGACCCTACCCTCTTCACTGCATGGTGCTTTAATGTGTACATGAGTGCAGTCTATGGCACCATGTACCTCAGGGTAGTGTGCTACATGGTGGAAGAGGTGCATATTGCTAACATTCTCCTCAGGGGTACAGTGTAAATAAATGTGGTCACTGGCATGTGCTTGCATTGCATCCAGGAACTGGTGGAGTACCCTGAATGAAGATGCCTGTGAGACCCCCATTATGTCCACAGTTGGTCTTTGAAAACTACCTGTAGCTAATATTCTAAGGGCTACACATATCTTTGTTTCCACTGGAATGGGTTCCCCTCTGTTGGGTCTGAATTGAGGGCAGCACAGCTCAGTGAGTTCTTGTAGTATGTCCCTGTCCACCCTGCTGTGCTCTACAATTTCCAGCTCATGTAGACCCTGGAAGGTTACCCTGGGCCTGAACACTCTTCTTCTCAGTCTGGGTCTATTGTCAGCATCAGCATCATCACTGACCTCATCCTCAAGTGCATACAGATGTAGCAGAGCAGCAGCAGCCCCTAGCATTTTGTCAGTTAAAATTCCCAAGTGTGTACTCCAATGGTGCAGAGTATGTGGGAAAAGCAGATTGTAGGGTATATGCATATTTTATAGTGGTGAGCTGCAGATGCAGCCTATGTGATTGACTCATTATGCTGCAGTCCACTTGATAGGTATAGCACTGGGGGGGGGGGGGTTGAATGGGCTAATGTCTGTTGAACAGGACTTATCAGTCATTTCTACCTGATTGGCTTTCCCAGGCTATTTTCTTTTGTTCTTTTTTTCCCCACCTTAGGCCATGGCTTTTGCAACCCTCTCCATTTTCCTCTTGCCTCCATTACTTCTCCTTCTCTTTCTTACATCTTGTACTACTACATTACCACCTGCCCATAGGGATCCTACTAATCCCTATACTAACTGTTTATTATCTCTGCAATACTCTATTACAATCTCCTCCTCTATCTTTCCATGAACATCCCTCTGCCTAAAATCAAACTTCCTCCCCCTCACTGTCTAGCATCTAAAACCAAGACTAAGTACTTGATTTACAACCCATTTAATTTCAAACTTTACCAATTTCATGTAGCCCTGCTTCTATCAGGAGACATACATCCAAATTCTGGGCCCATCCATCACCCCACCATGCATGTCTCTACCTCTTCCAACTTAATACACTCATCCTCTCCAAACAAACATGTTTCCTTTTACTCTATGAATGCCCATAGTATTCTTAACAAAGTTAGTGAAATCCATGTCTGGATAGCCTTCCACACCCCTGATGTCATCACCCTAACAGAAACTTGGCTAAAACCCCAAACCTCTGATAAAGACATTCTCCCCCCTGGTTATAATGCACTCTGCATAGATCGCCAAAACAAAAAAGGGGGTGGCGTTGCCATCCTCTACTCCAACCACCTCAACATTACAAGTATTACGAAACCTATCCCAGCCTTTTCTCCTGCTGAACTACTTACAGCTAACCTTAAAATAAATGACCACACCACTATCACAGTAGCAGCAATCTATATTCCTCCAGGAGACAACATTCCTCTGCCCGAAAATGTTCTTTCATACTTTTCTCAACCCATCCCCAATAAAACTATCCTTCTTGGGGATGTCAACATTAACTGGTTAACTCTCAGTAATCCAAACTCTAATACTCATATTAATATATATGGCTTTACACAGCTAATCTCCCAACCTACCCATACAAACACCTCTCACACACATCTAGTACTCTTATTGACTGGGTACTTGTATCTAATCCTTCCAAATATCATAACCCTGAAACCCTACCAAACACCCTGAGCAATGACTGCCCTATAAAAGCACTTAAAATTCACTCCCTACTTCTCAAAACCTCCTAAATTTATCACTTGATGTAAACTCTCTAACTTCCATCCAGAAACCTTTAATGCTCTCCTCTCTAAAGTAAATTGGAACTTCCTTACCCAACTCCCACTAGAAGAAGCAGTCCTAGCTTTCAACTCCACCTTCCTTAGCATCTTAGATTTACTTGCTCCCCCTCGCAAAGTCCAAATTAAGTCTACCATATCTCTGTGGCTTTTAAAAGCCACTCGTATCCTTATGATAACTAGAGACAAACTATGGAAAAATGGTCGCAAACTAAGCTCTCTGCAGACTTACAAAATATAAAAAGCTCAGAAATCTGACAAAAAAACACATAAAAAAGATAAATAGGACTTCTATAATAAACCCCCCACAGTCCTAAAATCTAATCCTAAAAAATTCTGAAACTCTATTAACCAAATATTACATTCCAGTAATCTTAGCTCCCCCAATCCATGCCCAGACAAGACATCTGAAGAAACTGCCACTATCTTCAATACCTATTTTATCCATTCAATATATAAGCTACTGAACCCTAACCCAAACTCCTCTACTACTAACATCTCCAACTTTTCTGAACCTACTCATAATACTATCTCCTCAAATACCTTCTCCCACAAACCTGTACCTACTAGCTACATCAAATCTCTGCTCTCTAAATTAAAACCATGCTCAGCATCAGCTGACAATATTCCTTCCACTTTTCTTCTCTCTTGCTCTCCCTGTATCTGTCCTAATTAATTGCTCTATCTCTGAATATAAAGTCCCTTGCATCTGGAAACAATGCTACACTCTACCTATACACAAAGGAGGTAACTCCTCTGATATCTCCAACTTTAGACCTGTCGCTATCATCTCCCCTCTTTCTAAAGTACTAGAAAAATGTATTCATAACAAGTTATGCAGTATCTAATAAAGGAAAATCTACTTACACCCACTCATCAAGGCTTCAGACCTAAACATAGCACCACTACAGCTCTATTATCCTTCCTCAATACAGTCTCTATAGCCATGGATGACCATAAACGTATTTCTTGCCTATTCTTGGACCTCTCAAAAGCTTTCACCACTGTCTCACAATCTCTTCTGCTGCACAAACTGCATAACCTCAACTTCTCCTCTGATACTGTTGACTGGTTTTCCAGCTACCTCACTGATAGATTTCAATCTGTAAGATGGCACTCTGCACTCTCCCCTCCTCTCCCTGTCAAAATGGGTGTACCTCAAGGGTCTATCCTAGGGCCTTTACGTTTTAATATCTTTACTAATCAGCTCTATACCTCCTGTCCTAAGTCATCTTTACTGCAATACGCAGATGACTACAGTCATCACTACAGCCAACTCTCCCTCTAAGCTCTTCTTAGCTACTCAGGCATCTTTTAACGTAGTTGAAACATGGCTCTCCAACAACCAGCTCATCCTTAACCCTAGAAAAACAAAGCTGTTACTCTTCGTACCTGAAAAGTTCATAAATATTAAACCCTCCTTCTCCATGCAGTCCCTTAATAGCACTCCCATTCAGGTAGAATCCAGTACTAAGCTCTTAGGCGTAACCATCGCTGATCAGCTTAAATTTGACTTGCATGTTAATAACTGAATGAAAAAGACACATTCAAAACTAGGGCTCCTTTACCATAACAAGAAATTCCTTACCTCTGAAGCCAAGATTTCTCTCTCTCTCTCTCTCTCTCTCTTTCTCTTACCTACCTTCTACCCAGTCTAATGTACAATTCTCAAATTCTCACACATCTTAACTCAGCACTCCTGACCAAACTTGAATCTACCTACAACAAGGTAGCTATATTTGCTGCCCAACAAACCTATAAATCCCATCACTGTCTGTCTCTAAAACACCTAAACTGGCTTGAATTACCCCACCAGCTTCTTCTCTCCCAGCCCCAGATCATCCATTCTATCCTATACCAGCCTTCCTACTGCCCAGCACTATCCCCTCTCATCTCCCATTTTTCTCTCTCCAGATCTCTCCAAAGCTCTAACCAAGAACTACTACAAATCTACAAACCCAAGTCTAAATTTGGATGCAGCATGTACAGCTATCACCCCACTATTGCCTGGAATAAGCTTCCACTAGAAATCAGGACCCTTACACATCCTAAACAATTTAAGGCAGCCACCAAAGAGCACTTTAAAAGTCCTGTTCTTTCCACTGCACTCTCTCTCCTTAACATCTCCTACTTCTCAGACCTTAATCTACTTTCTGCCCTTAACTCACTCTTCTCACTAGCTCTCTCTAATCTTCCTTGACTACTCTTTCTACTGTCTTCTAAAATCTATTATGTAAATTGCCTCAGTGAAACATTCTATTGTAATTGTCTTGCCTTCATGCAACTACATCATGATAAAACTGTTTTTTTTAACCATTTACCCCAAATACTATACTCATCTTAATGACATATTTATTTTTATACATCTTGAAATAGTTATGCTATACTCCTGATTACTGACACTGTATAACAATGTATTGCTGCTTAATGCCTTGTAATAATCCTGTAACATTGCTGTTTAATGCTAATTTATAATGAAAATTGTATAATATGTTGGAGCTTTTCTCAACGGCCTCCGGTGAAAAAGGGCTCTTCAGCTCAGTCGGACAATCCCAGTCAACAAATGTAAAATAAATAAATAAATAAATTCTTTCACTGCTAAGCAGTGCAGTGCACCGTGCAAACCCGTGGTGCTAGTGTAAATAGTGCTCAGCAGTTTTGACACTCCCCAAGCATGGACATGCTCAGCATTTCTTAAACCAGTTAAAACACATGTCGCAGAGCTAAACATAGCCCAACAGCATCAGACATGCCCCTATGCTTAGCTGTGCTTAGCTAAGCGCAAACAGGCACTGCTGAACTCCAAATCACTTACACACAGTGTGAAGCACCCCCTTTTGATGTCAGCTATCTGTTGCACTACTACCTACATGGTTCTAGCCTAACATGGGTTGTATCTGCGGACACTGTAGCCCTTTTTGCTATTCATTAACCACAGCTCATTTACATACAGCTAATTGAGTATACCCTGGATACTTCCTTATTCCAGGGCTTGCCTCAATAGCAACCACTGACACCTGCCATTGTAAGACTCTGCATGCTGGGCACTATAATGCAATACATTTGCAAATGTCTAATTTTCCTTTTTTACACTTTTAAATTTTTTTTTGCCATGACAGTATGTTTGTGCATTGCTGCAGCCCGCACAAATGAAATATATGTATTTAAAAAAAAATTATATTTTTTAATGATATGCATTGCTTTCTGGACTCACTGGCCATAGTTTTGGCCATTTGCATGCCTACAGTGCCATATCCGGCTTTTACAGCCCTTGTTTAAATTTTACAGTTTGGGTCACAGTTTCTATCCGTGTACATTTCTTACACCAACATGACACCTACATGGGTGCCTTCCTGCTTATTGTATCACAAATCAACCTCATTTGCATGGATTTCACCAGCTTATGAGGTGATTTGCATTCCATGAACAATACTGCGTCTGCACACTCATGCATGCCCCTCCGTCCTGTTTACTGGATCACTCGGTGGCCAAGTTCTGTGCTGAGGCTGTGCCACTATGCCTATATGGAGAATCACTCCGTGTAGACTTCACTGAATTCCCCCCAATATATTCCAACCATGCTTTGTAATTTTGTTACCCTGATAGTTCAAACTGAAAGCTCTTTAATCACTTAACATGTGTTTAACTTTATTTACTTATTTATTTTGGTCCTTTACATTTGCAAGGCATGTGGCTTAGTGCAAATACAGTCAAATGCATAAAAAGTTAAAAATTAATGACAGTTGCCTTAAGAAATGCAAACGCACTTAGTAGCATTGTATGGTTGTAGGGACCTTGGATGACAGTGACAGTAGAAATTACACCTATGACCCAACTGAATGTGTAGCACAAGGTGTAAAGCCATTGAGTTGCACAAAAGAGAAGATAGGTAAACTGTGGTTTGAGTTCCACAGTATTTCGTTTTTTACTGAGAAACGATCATCATGAGTATTAATAGAAATAATTTATATTCACTTTTGCCTCTGTCATTTGTTTGTTGATCAACTGTGTGCAAATAAGACTCACTATTGAAGAAAAAAAAAGAAACATTGTTACTTGCTTTGCCTTCTTTGGGCAAACAGGCTAAGTGGCGTTGGGTGGCCATCAGCACTCTGGACAGTACTTATTGAAAAAAATACACTTGCTGCCATACTTCTTGTGTGGCACTAAGTATAAGCCTATGCTCAGAACATAGGTGAGTCAGGGCTCTAATCTAGCATATTCCCCTTTGTATCAATGGTGTCCACTGTAATTTATAATAGCAATATAATGATAATTATACATAACAGTAGATATGTATAGCAGGTTGATTAAGCATAGCTGGTATAGCATGACAATTATAGTTCTGTAATTGAAAATATATTTTCTGACCTGGGATGGACTTCATAGTTTACTGACAGTTATCTACATACCTCCTATAACACACATATAGCTGTAAAACAACTCTATTCTGAAAGTAATACAGGTATATGCATTTCCATTATATTGGTACACATTAATCATGCATCACACCTGAGAATGCATAAACTAGGACCTTGTCATGTCACACACTTATATGGTTAATTGAAATATAGCACCACTCTCTTTAAGGTGATTATTATTAATGACCATGATTAGCAAACACTTCTTCTGTGGCAATGAGGAAAAACACCTATGTGGAAATATATGTATTCTGTCTTTTACATAGGTTTGAATCCCATGTTGTAAAAATTACTTTTATCTGTATGTAAGGACCCACAACATATGTATCAAGTCATAAAACTGACCCCGACAAATTAAGGTCTTAAAAGCCAAGTCATTTATCATATTAGTGTTGACCATTGGAAAACCTGTTGTCAGGTCTATCAGCATACATGCCATAAATTAATGCCAACTGTCACATAATACTTCCTATTTCATAAACTGCCTTCCTCTGTGGCACTGTTGGTCTCCATGTAGTATCATGCAAAATGAGGTTGGCATGGTAGTGTGGGTTTGTGCACTGGCTGTAAAACTCAATATCACAAACTGGTGGGAAAATACTCTTATCAACAAAAACACTGGTAACCTCCAAACACTTGACCATGTTCGGTTTGGATTTGTCAAAGGGGGATCTTGCCTGTTAAACTTGGTGCACTTCTTTGAGACAGTGACCAACAGCCTACCTAGAATTAACCAAGGCTTGTGACACTATCCCCCACTTAGGCATAATTGACAAACTCACCCAGCTAGGTATCAACCGGTATATCATTACATGGGCCACTAACTGGCTTGCTGATATAGTCAAAAAAGGGGACTCCACCTCCAACAGCAAACCTGTAACAAGTAGTGTTCCACAGGGATCAGTCCTGGGACCTCTACTGTTTGGAATCTATTTCTCTTAACTGCAAGCTAAAACTAAAGGTCTTTGGCTTACAAAGTTTGCTGATGACTGCAAATTGGGAGCAGTCATAGAATCTCCAACTGATATCAACATTCTACAGGAGCATCTTACACAAGCAAATAACTGGTGCCAAAGTCACTGCCTTAAACTCACTGCAAAGAATGTATTATCATCCCTTTCAGTAACAGTGATGTTCCTGCTAACTACACATCAATAACAACACCTTACATATGCACTCAGTGGTGAGAGACCTGGGTACACAAGTTGACAGCAACCTTGTCTTTGATCATCATGTCTCCACAATGTTAAGAAGGGCATTCTATATTGCACATCTCATAAGTAAGGGCACTGCCTCCAGAAAAAAAAGAAGTTATAACCTCCCTGTAATCTTCCCTCATCAGGTCAATAATTGAGTAAAATTACCCTTTTGTTATGTATCTTTCCAAGTACCTGCAGCAATTGGAGAGACCATAAAGGTTCCTCAGAAGGAAAATTCAAGGTCTTCATCATCTTTCCTATGAGGATTGTCTGAAATCACTGCAACATCATTCTGTTTCAAACAGACTACTCACAGGGTATTTCTGCCTTGCATATAAGGCAATCTGTAACCCTGCTTTATTGAAAATGCTGCATATCCGTAAGTCAAATGGTACATGGGTTACTCACTCTAATGGCCTTAACCTGGTATGTAACATTAATAGAACTTGCTGGCGGGGCATATTTGTCTCACAGAGGTTGCCACATCTTTGGAACAGACTCCCAGTTCATGTCAAGTAGAGCATCTCACCATCCCTCTTCAAACACAATCTGGACGATTGGATGGGTAACCATAAATTCACCTCAGGGGTCCCCCTATGTCCTTCTCGGACAGGATGATAGGTGCTGATCATGTAAATAAGGGTAACACTTAGCAAGGCTTGTAAGGGCCATAAGGTCGGTACCCTAGCAACCTCCTATGAGCCTATGATCCCATGAACTGTTATTAGAGAATCTGAGCAGACATGGCAGGATCTGGGAATGATGACGCCCAATTTAGGTCTCAAAGGTGGGGTGTGGAGGAGTCAAAAATATTTATTGCACTTCTTGTAAAGTGCTACAGCCATATGCAGCTTCCAGAGTACTATACCTGGTCTCAGTATAAGGCTGAGGCTTGGAACAGTCTTGCCAAGGCTGTCTCCATTGCAACTACCATACCACACACTGGGGAGCAATGCAGGCATCATTATGGGTGCAAGCAGGCACAAATCAACCAGTGGCTGGATGAGTTTAGGACTGCTGACACCCCTCAGTTGTGTAAGTATTCAGATAAGTCAACTTTAACTTACATGGAAACTGTAGATAGCCAAGACTGGTATGCATAATGTTTTCATGTCTCTTTTTCTCTCCTTCTTTATTTTCCAGTGGTTCAGGAAATTTCAGCAATCAAGGAGGTTCATGCTGAAAGATTAGAAAGACTCAGAGAGGCAAAAGTTATGTAAGCAGCACAAATGAACATGATTGTATTAAAATTATTGCCCTTCCATACATTACTTGCAAATTAAGCATGCAGATCTTAACTGTAAAAGTAAGCATGCATGCTTTCTTCTGTAGCTCTGTGTAATCATATTAGGTTCATAGTTTCATAGGTGGGTACTAGGCTATTGGCCCTAGGGCCTATATAAGCCTAGCCAAAGGTACCCTGGCTTTCGCCACCCAAGAAAATTATTTTCCTGTGCCACTGTCGAGCAGAGCCACAGAAGTGATCCCTGGAGTGAATTTCCTATCTCCCATCCAATCATCAAGATTTTTCTTGAAGAGTGCTAATGAGGAGCTTTGTTTGATATAGATAGGTAGTTTGTTCCAGAGTATAGGAAGTCTCTGGGACAGGAATCTATCCCTCCAGCATGTTCTGTTAATTTTGGTGACGAGGTTTAGGTCCCTAGAGCGTGTAGCTCATAGGGATTGGGATTTCTTTAAGTGGAGCATGTCTAAAAGCTCTGGGTTTGACATAGCTTTGTGTGTTAGGTAGAGATCACCTCTGAGTAGGTGATATGTGACGGAGTAAAGCTGCAGTTTTTTTTAGACGGTCTGCGTAGGGCATCTGTTTGAGGTCGGTAATCCTCTTTGTGAGGTATTTCTGTGGCCTTTCCAGTTGTTGTAGATGCCTTGTAAGGTACATAACAAAAGGGGCATTGTATTCTATAATGGGTCTAATGAGTGACGAGTAGAGAGGAACAATGACCTCTTTTTTCCTGTATGAGAAACCTTGTGTGATGAGGTGTGCCACATAGAAGGATTTCCTGACTACTGTGGCGATGTGATTATCAAAGGAGAGACTACTGTCCACCTGTGTCCCAAGGTCTCTTATCACACTTCCGGTGTTAAGTAGACTACTGCCTATGTGGTAGTTCATGGGTACAGAGTTTTTACCAAAAGAGATGACAATGCACTTTTTGGCATTGAGCTTGAGGCCATGGCATGGACACCAGGCATCTGTCTCAGCGAGGCCCTTTTGTAAGATGTCCACATCTTTTGGAATTTTGATTATGGCTCCTAGTTTGCAGTCATCTGCGAGCCTCATTAGCCAAAGACCTTCTGTGTTGGCCTGTACTTCAGAGAAGTAGATACCAAACAGGAGAGGACCCACAACTGAACCCTGTGGTACTCCGCTTGTTACTGGTCTGAAGTTGGATTTGGAGTCTGCTACTTTCACAGTGTGGGTTCTGTCAGTGAGCCAGTTGGCAACCCATCTTGTGACATAGGGATTTATACCTAGTGTAGTGAGTTTATCTATAATTCCAGAGTGGGGGATGGTGTTGAAAGCCTTGGCGAGATCTAGATAGGCTGTGTGAACCACCTTACCCTCATCTACAGCCTTGGTGACTGCTTCAAAGAAGTCTATCAGGTTTAGGAGACATGATCTGCCTTTTACAAACCCAAACTGGGTGGGGTCCTGAGTTTGGAGATTACCAATGTCATTGTTTATAAGTTCCATGATGATAAGTTCCATAGCCTTGCAGACCAGGCTCGTTAGGCTAATGGGGTGGTAGTTTCCGGGGTCTGTGGTGACTCCCCCTTTGTGGAGTGGGATAACTGTCACTGTGCACCATTCAGTGGGTACATAACCTGAGGTGAGGCTATGACTGAACATGGTACTTAGGTGGGGTGCCAGTTCGTTCTGTAGTTCATGTGGAATGCAGCCTGGGATGTTGTCAGGCCCATGGATTTTGTGTTCTTGGCTTTGGATAGTGTGTTTTTTACCTGTGCAGCTGTGATTACAGGAACTTTACATTCTTCTGGTATAGAGATGGGCCCTTTAGGGGATGGCAAGTGTAATAGTGTATTCAGATTTGGTGAGTTCAAGTTCCAGAAGTAACAAATACATTCAAATTACACAAATGCCATTATTTAATTTTAATTCCAGCAAAAATGGCTTTAATGCCATGGTGTTAACTTAATCTGTATTATCTTTAAAAGCATATATGTGATATCTGCATATTGCAAGGATTACCTGCTGCAATTCACAATCCTATTGAGGATTTGTAAAGTTGTATACCTAATATAATTATGAAAGTATATTTAACTGTAATAAAGAACCCCCACCCCTTATCTGTCTTTTTTATTTTTTATATATGTGAACACACCATACTGAAGCCATACTTTTTGCTAACAAACTCATTTTCAGCACAGGGAGATAAGCTAACCACTGCGTCTCAGCTTACCTACCTTCCACTGGCTGCCACACTAACACCCAGCACATCTGAGAAGCAACCTAGCAGTACTGCCTCTGCAGCCACTGCACTACTTGGCCCAACAACATTAGGTAGCATTGCTCTGGCAGCTACTGAATTGGTATGCAAGGAGCTGCCAGAGGGGTGCATGAGGTATTAGAAACTAGCATTTGTGCAAGACCCCCATGATATCCCCTAACTATCCCCAGTCATGGCATTCCCCAACCTCTTGTGTCCATCACCATCCCTGTGTCTGTCTTGTTTGTCCAGTTTGTCTACACCTGCTTCCTCACCTGCCCTACCTACCTGGCCCAGACATTCCTATGTCCCTTCCCCACCATTCCTCTCTTTGTGAAAACCAAAAAAAGAAAAATGGGCACCTGTCCCACAAAACAAAATTGTCCCATACATAGCTCTCCCCTTAGCATATGTGTCTTCTCAACACCTGATTTGGTCCAATTGGCTATACACCATGATTATGTTATTGTTACCCATCTGTGTTGTGGTAACAGTCCAAATTCATCCAATTTTCTATACATGTTCACATTACAGTGTTAAAGAAGTGAATAGCTATGGTTCTTTCTTAATTCTCTCCTGCAAATTCCTTTGTTGCTTTCTCTTTGTTCTTTCCCTGCTCCCCTCAACCTATTTCACTACTTTCCTATCTATCCCATTTTAACACCTTTAATCTGGTCAAAAAATAAAATCATACACCACACACATGGCAGGAAATGACCCCTAACAAAGCCTTCACTTTTTGCCCTCTGCACTTGTGCAGAGTTTGGCATCGTGCACCAAAGCCAAGTGATGGTTAATAGCTCTTCATGTTCTATTGTAAAACCTGGTAAGTTTTTGCATCAGCCACACTAGTCTGGTTATCTCCATGCAATGCTGCTTAAACTCACTGTGCTTGAAGAACACAGAGTTAAACCAGAGTAAAGGCAGTGCTTTGAAATATTTACCCTGACAGTTATTTAGACTGCTGAATCTAAGAGTATTGACATAGATCACTGGGTTGAAGATCAACAGTATCTAGAAGGGTTCAATTTCAAATGCATCTCTCATCATTTCTTAGTGTGATGATATATGTGTATTATTTATTTAATCACCCACGTGTTACAATTTGCAAAAGTTATGATTTTGCATAGGGATGCATTGATTTATACCCAAAAATGAGTATCTAAAATGACATCCATCCCCACTACTATGACATAATTAACTAACCTTCTGATTGTCATTGGCTTTTTGTCTCTCTCCTTAACCTTCTGTACCCCTATGTCGCTCATCTCATCCTACACAGCATGTTATATTAATAATGACAAAAAAACAAAAACATGGCCAGTAATGTGCCATTAAAAACACAGCTTTGTGTATGTTCAGCTCTCCTTGTATTCATCCCATCCTTCCATCTCCTCTGTACGTATATCTATTAGGTTGATGGATGGTGTCTGCAGGCTGACTTGACTGCGCTGATGGATAATACTCACATGTTACCTTAATTCAGTAGTTTATCAGTGCTCCTGTACTGTGGATTGTTTTAAAATCATCTGTAGAATTCTGTTTGTGACATAATCAGGTGATGATGGATGAAATTTTTATCTAATGTAATGTGCTAACTCTCCTTACTGTGACAAAGCATACTGCACACACTTTTCAGGATATATGGCCAGACACAAATAGTTAGCATATCAGAACATGTACCACCCTTTCCTTTTCTAGTAAGCTGTACATACAAATAAACTGTGATTTGCAGCGAGGCCTGCAAAACAGCTAATTGTTGTACCATTGTATAGAGGTAGGCATTAGTGATAAAAATTGTGGAAGACACACACTTTACTGTAGTCATCGTTTGTCACATTTGGATTAATTATCACATTCACTTAGGTAATGCCATCCTGACACCATCCATAAAAAATTGAATGAGCTGAATTTGAACCCTGTGTTATCTGTGCTTTGACCATGAGCTTACTGCTCTTGCACTTACTGCTACAAGGAAAACTGGGTAGCATTTGTATTTTTTACACTCAATAATGTCCAGAGTACTGACAGCCATGTATCACCACTTGGCTTGTTTGCAGGAAGGAAGGCAAACCAATAGAAATACTGCTATTTTCCCATTTAAGCAAAGAACAATGCTTGCTCATCCCTTAACTCCACCCATACATCGAAGGCAATAGCAACAGTTCATAATTTCATACAAGTTATGACACAGCATTTCTAATATAAACTACAGTTTGAACAGTATATTATCTGTCAGCTATTTCTCCCATAGCATATATTCAGAACTATTTCTCAAGTTCAAGTTGTATTCATGAAATGTGAATCTCGCATGTGCAAACACTTTGCCATTGTTCGTGCAAATCAGTTTCTTGGCGATGAGCTATGTAAACAGGTGCTTGGCATGTATTACTATAGTTATTACCCAGTTATCCTCTATCCCATCAAAAGGCATTGTTAAACCCAACAGAAGGGAAGGGAATTGTTATTCACTGAAGACATACTTACTCAGACTCATGTGTGTCCTGCAGCAATGCACTTGCAAATGACATCTCAGTAAAAGGACTGATGTCAACTACACTACAGAAATAAAGAGCACAACTCCATTGTTATATTTGTTGTGGCTTTATACTGACCCTAGCCATTAGTCAACACTGACCAAAACACATTGGCAGTGTCTTAAAATCTATTACTATGGACATCAATTCATCAGAATATGAACATACAAACATCAGCACTTGCATTCCTGCTGTTTTCAAAGTGTGTGTGTGTGTGTGTGTGTGTGTGTGTGTGTGTGTGTGTGTGTGTGTGTGTGTGTGTGTGTGTGTGAGACTGTGTTACAGCAGTATGTGAGAAACTCCTACTAATATCTTCTTCTCAGCAGACACCGATGATGTCATCTGCTATAAAGGGTTCCCTAACTACAAGAAAGTCAAACTTGTACCGTGGTGCTAGCATTACATTCTTTGTTCTGTAGCTAGTGTAGATACCTAGGTAGGGGTTTTAATCTCATTGCAGTCAACTTGTGTGTATTCATTAAGCTATCAGTCAGGAGAGAATTTTAAAATGACATGTGAGACCACAGCTATGTCATGCACTCCTGCCCACTTCTTAATCTCAACATACAATAATGATGTGATCCCCTCTAAAGTATACACTGATAGTATTACAATCAGACATCTCTGATGTTATAAGAATTAACTACTGTGTTCTCTAGCTTGTATAGCTGGATAGTTTGTGGTTCTAATCTCACAGCAGACAACGTGTGTTTGCTCATTCAAATATGAGTGTGGTGACAATTTCAAACCAAGATGTGACTCCACATCTGTGACACACACTCCTCCCATCTTCTTCTCAGTATACAGTGATGCTGTTAGACATCTGTGGTGGTGCTATTGTTGCTTTATATGGAATCAAATCCGTATACATATACAGGCCTAATATTGAAATATGATCTCACTGAACTGATGTGTGTTTGGTTGCTGGTGTATTATGGCCAGTATATGATCTTTTGAATCTCTTTTCATTTGAATCCCACTCAGGAGAACATTTCATATTACCCCATGAATCCAACATCCCCCTTTTCCCTCTGCCAACATAACATCCTTTCTGCAGAACACTGGAGCATGTCATCATTTCAAAGATGCAGATACACATCATGAAGCATAGCCCTTTCATTGCTCTCTTCAAGTCATCTGCAGACCACTGGATGTGTGATTACTAGTTCTGTCATGGGGTGGTGTACATGTTACGTATGGACAGAGACAGTATGTAATACAAACAGAGACAGTATGCAATACAATCAAAAACATGCACACATATGCATATACCCATGCTATCTTACATCATACAGATATACTGATTTTGGTTTAAAGGCTAAAATAATGGCTGTGACTTTATGTGATGTTGGCTGTTAATGTAGTAAAGTCTTATGACCCTATGAAGATTGCACATGTCAATGGTGCTGTCATCCACATGTGCTGTGTTGAGATGTGGATGTGCAGTAGCTCTTTAACAGTGTATTCCAATCTGAGATTTGACATAATACATTAATGGACACTGTTGCCATCTGATTAAATGTTCCTTCTATAACAGCTGTAGTAATATGCCGCCTGATGACTGTTGCTGTGGGATGATGCTATGTATATTGTTGCTTTTCTAAGGCATGTGTTCTGGTAGCAGAATATATTAACATTCTGCATGTTTCTCATTCAACCATCACAGCGACACTTGCAGTATGGCACATCTGTCCATGTGTATAACTGCCATCATGAAATGCTATGTGACATACAGCAATATTACATCATACTAAATACATGGGCACATGCGCCTTGTTTCATCCACATATTGTAATGCTGGTATATACAAACCTATGACCAATTCATATTCACCTGCAGCTTTGGTGAATTCATTGTATGCACAATTATGTTGTTATTCACAAGGATTATTCAGGTGTTACCCAGCAGCATTGCATGGCAGTCAGCATTTGTGTCTCTGTTCTGCATGAACCATATCCACCTTATTTTTAATGTTGTCATATATGGTATCAGAGCCCTCACACACACCTTTCCAATGGTGAACCTAGAGGTATAAGATGTCCAAGTGATGTAATGACATGAAATAGGTTGAGTTGTATCACTGTGTAGTTCCACTGTGTGTCATGTGATGCATACCCAAGGCTATATTTGGAGGTGTCGTCACAATTCTTTTTTAAGTAAGTACAAAATCTTAAGGGGAATACACAGCTATGTGCAAAAATGGTTGTGGATGGCACAAGCAATACTCCTCCAGAGGCAATAGACAACCTACTAGCTGACAGATATAGAATAAATTTCACCCATCCCGACCTCACCCTAACTCTGTCCCCACTAGTCATCATCCAAAGTATATATGCAAACATGACTCAGCATATTTTCTCAAGAGAGCAGATCATCTGTGTCCTCTTTAAGGCTAAAAACACATTTCCTCAATGAGCCCTGCTAAAATCCTAGGTTGACTTATCAATAAATTAAAACATGACCTATAGACAGAGTTGGATCCCTACTTATGCATAGCCTCCAGACAGGCTATTTTCTGGCAGAATAGTGGACAACAACAATCATCTATCTGAACAAGGGGTGGCCATCACCAACACTGGCAATTATAGACATATAAGTCTGACTATCCTCATCTGTAAGGCAGTGAAGAGAATCATAACAGACCTTATCAACAAGAACATAGGTAATCTTCTGACTGTGTAACCAACCCATTTTGTATTTCCTAAGGCTATATCATGTCTGTTAAATCTGGTTGACTTCTTTGAGAAAGTCACAAAGTCCATGGATGAGGGAAAGAATGTGAATCCCACCTAATCTGACCTGGTCAAGGCATTTAACACAATTCCACATTCAGGTATCATTGAGAAACAGTCTCAACTGACCATAAACCACTGCGTCACCAAGTGGGTAGCCCAGTGCATCACCAGCAGAACACATACTGTCAAAGTGTTTAAATTCACCTCTACCAGGAAGCCAGTGATCAGTGCAATACCACAGCATTTTGTACTAGGCCCTTTTCTCTTTACTATTTAAATCACAGAAGTCAAGGAAATCTTAGAAAGCTTTTGTCCAGCAAAATTTAGGGATCACCGCAAATTGTGGACTATCTTTGAAATCAGTAACAGTATTGCTATACTGCAGAAAGTATTAACACATACAAATGATCATTGCCAGAGCCATGGAGACACATTAAATGTCCAACAAAGCATAATTATTTTCTTTTGTAAAGCAAATACCCAAGCTAATTACCACATAGACAGCACACTCCAATAACTAGACATGGTGGTACTTGATTTGGCTACTCACGTAGATAGTAATTGAAAGTTCAACCATCATGTGTCCACACTGGTAACAAATCCCTTTTATGTGGGACAGATCATAAATATGGTCATGTCATCCAGATCAAAGGACATTATAATTCCATTGTACTCAGCCCTCATCACAACAATAATTGAGAACAATGCACACGTTTGCATGTAACTCACTACACATCTGCAAAAGTTGAAGCAACACCAGAAATTTTGCACAGGGAAGATACAGGGTGTAAAAGGTAAGCACTACGTGGAAAGATTGAAACCCATATCACTGTATTCTGTCCCCTCCAGACTACTGAGAGCATAATTGCATCTGGCCTACAGGGCAGTCTACAATCCAGCCACAATGGAAATGTTAAACATTGATAAAGCAAACTGCATGCAGATCACTCGTTCCAATGATGTTAACCTAGCCTCTGACATAGTAAAACATGTTTGAGAGATAGAAAATTCTCTCAGACACTACCACTTCTCCGGAGCAAGCTTCCCATTCACATAAAGCATAGGCCTTTCCTGACCCTATTCAAGTGCAGCCTACATCAATGGGTGGTTAATGGTAATTATACTCCTAGTTTTGTGCCCATGTGCCTCATAGATAGACGCAGTTGGTCTTAGATAACATAGCATAGGCTCATAACTGTGCAAACTTTGTTCACATAACTATTCAAAAATTGTGAAACTCATGTTAAATATGGGTAGGCTTTTATATCATCTTGGAACATTAGCCAAATACTATCTTATAAACCTATGAAACTATGAAGTCTAATTCTATTCTAGGTACAGCTATAGTGTGACTGTACAGTATCATGGACATAACAGTACATTCCATCAGTATTACTACTTGATAGTTTGCATAAACACATATGCATGTCTTTTAGGATTTCATGCCAGTATAATATTTTCACTGTCAATGTCAGGGTATCAGTGATCATGTGGCATATAGCTTGAGGTTTAACATGTGTTTATAGAGCACGGTCCATGCATGGTTTGCTATGTGAACAATATCACAGTGCTGGTTTCTTAATTCATTAACACTTGAGTTTGCACTGCTGTAGTTTCTGTACACATGGGCATAGTTGATGCATTGCTATCAGTTTGATATACTGTTATACCATTCATTATAACATGACAATTTTTAATTCACACATCAATTGCAGATTCTTCAGACAATATCCATTGCTTTTACGTGGGCAAATGCATGCACTACACATCTGTGTGTAGGGAGTCCACTGTGTGAGTGGTGTTATCCTTATGGCCAATACCTATGTCAGGCAGGGGTGATTAAGTCAAGTCTATTACATTTGGCACAGTGAGCTTGCACACATCTTGTCACCCATATAGAGCTATTCTTTGCTATGCATACCTATTAGGAATTGATAATAAAGACTTCCCTTCAAGGTGCTGTACAAGATGCAAGTGTAATGGATCATACTGTATTGCACCTATTAAATACAGAAATCATTGACAACATTGATGGCATGGGTCTTGCACATGTGACATGTGGCTTATGTGTCATGAAAATCTCTTAAATGGCCAGGATTCCCCCTGAATTCAACTACAGGTTAAGCACTGTTCCACTTAACTCCTCCAAAGATGTTAATTTTTAGAAAAGTGGTGGTGAATTCCCCTTATGGAATATTGGTAATCCTTACAGATGTACATGTCTGTTCCTGCAGAACATGCATAATAAGTTAAATTCACATATTCTGTCAATATCACAGATTAATATTGTTAATTTTTTAGAATTGTTTCTGATTGTACTTGCTTCTGTCAGCAGTTGTCCATAAGTCAACTGCTATGTTTCCAAGGTTGGTTGTGAGGTATGCCGGCCTTTCAGCCATGTTCAAGCAAGTCATTTTGCAGATATGCATAACAGGCACCTGCCCCAAATTGTATATGCCATCCTTGCTAAATGTCCTCTCCAGTGAGCATATCATTGATATTTATATCACAACCATTCATCTCCATTGATATGTAAGCTTGTGTGACAGTCACATATATTTTATCATATGTGATGACATACATATAACTTGCACAGGAGGTGTAAGCAGCCACACATTCTGTGCTATTTACATATTTCCTTAATGTTATGCTACTGACTTGTCTTGGAAGTTTAATGACCAAGTTAAGTGCTTTCTTCCCAATTCTTAGGGACTTCCTCAGAACAACATTATCAAAGCCACCAGCCTTTAAATAACACATCACCTTTAAAAAACACAACAATTAATCAATCAATTACTTACACTACAAATTAAAATTATACATTAAATTAAATTAAAGAATGAACATTGTATACACACTTTATGCCCTATCTAAAAGGACATTAAACACACATTTATAAGTATGTTAAAATATAAAAACATTACACTAAAATGTTTTTCAGTTTTAAAACAAATGAAATGGCCGTAACCTCATTAATACCTTGATACTCAGTTGCGTTTAATCACAACTGCCATTTTAACTCACTTAAATCCAGGTATACATCCATATTTTTCCCCGAGGGTCTTTTACAATTTGTTGTTTTATTAAGAACTTGAATACATGAGCTGTGTATTCTTTAACATGCCTCCTCAGTGCATTAGTCATCCTACCATGTTTGATATCCAAAATGTGTTCTGCAATTCTGTTCTTAAAAAACCTACTGGTTTTCCCTATATAAAATATGGGACAGTTTTGACACTTCGATACATACACCACATTTTGACTGCAATAATTGTAGTGCCCATTAATAAATATGGATGTCCCATTTAATTTAAAACAATCACCTGTTTCTAAAATGTGAGAGCAAAATGTACACATCCTACACTTAAAGTTCCCTTTACTCTATTGCTGTAAATATTACTTTTCTTTCCACTTGTTTCTAA
The DNA here is from genome assembly GCF_019279795.1 of Protopterus annectens. Lineage (NCBI taxonomy): Eukaryota > Metazoa > Chordata > Ceratodontiformes > Protopteridae > Protopterus > Protopterus annectens. The sequence continues at coordinate 1,501,152,900 of NC_056737.1, read as the reverse complement.
AATATTTTTGAAAGATCTATCCTTTCTATATACTATTTTAGGTAGGTTACCCACCCTTTGCCCTACATTTGAATCATATTTTAAAATTTCCCAATTATTCTTAATTATTTATGAAACTTCATTGGCATCCTGGTTGAATGTAATTATAAAACTCAAACCATGATCATTGGTTATCTACCCTGTCTAATATTATGGGACATTACATTAATTCCATGTCGACCTGCCAAAATGGGTTTACATATATCTTCCATACGCTTGTGTATAACTTTCTCACTTATTTGATTTAATAATTCCGGTGGATACCCTCTCGTGTGGAAGACCTGCATAATAAACGGTACCTCATCAATAAATTCAGTAGTGGAACTCACCATTCTGTCTGTCCAAGCCATCTGCCCCTTAACTATCGACTTTTTCTGATGGCACGGGTGCCAGCTGGTGAATTTCAAATATGAATTTGAAAATGTGGGTTTCCTGTAAATAGCTGACACCAACGTTTTCTCTTCAACATTTAATCTTAAATCTACATCGAAATAAGAAATATGTGTCCTACTATAAACATAGGTAAACTTTAGGAAATCCACTGACTTATTAATGTACTCAAAAAGTGATTGAGTTCAACCTCAGTTCCTTTCCAGACAACAAATAAGTTATCCAAGAACCTGGTGTACTAATCAGTCTTGGAAAAGTAAACCCCCTGCATAATGAACTCCTGTTCCCAATGGGACATGACAAAATTAGCAAAAATGGCTGTACACTCTATGCAAATTAAAGCATTGATGGAAAAAACAACTAGTTTGGATAACATTTTTGGTAGCTTAGGCTACCCCTTGACCCAGCCAACACAATATTCCCAACCTGAACAGGTGGTTCAGGTAGCACAGGACTCAAATTCGGATGATGTGGAGAATTTGGTTAATAAGGAAAAGGTTGTGAATAACAACGAGTCAGTAAGCTGGAAAAACAATGGCTTTAACTTCCTTTTTGAAAAAGAGAGTGGTGAATTGGCCCAGCAAGGGTCATTGACTTTTGCTGAAAAACTGAAGCAGTTTGAAAAGGATATGCTGGCCTTTAAGACGTTACAAATGGAAATAGCATATCTAGAGGGTAACATTGAATTGGAGTAGATACCGTGAGGTTTACGGATATGGAAATATCCAAATGGTGTGGAAGGTAAGTCAGATTTTCTGAATGAACTGCATGGTTTGTTTGACCAGATGGGTATTGAGCTCATGAAACTCATGGTCAAACACAACATTTGATGAATGGATAAATTATCAAAGGAACTGGATGAGAAAAATAAGCAGATTCAGGGTGACCTAATGTTTGATCATCATCAGATCAGTTATTCCAATGTTTTTGCCAGTGTAGATAGTGTCTGTGCCAACATATATGTGCGGAAGATGAATAAAATTAAAAGAGATATGAATGAATACTCCAAAAAGAAGGTATATCTGTTTTCACTGGGTTGTCATGTCAACGGTTGTGAAGGAGCCAATAGTGAGCTGAATGCAGAAGAGGAAGTGACCTCAGAGACGAGGTTACATCATGAGCAACTTACACATCCTCAGCAGTTTAATTCAGTGGATGATGGAGTGAGGCGCTCCGAGACGTTGAGAGGAAAAGAACAGCAGGCCCACTTTTTGGGGAGAATGTACAGGGACTATGTAGTGCAAGGGCCCAGACCAAAAATGGAAGGAATCGGAGTCAGCAGCGGATCAATTAATGGACATGGCCTTGGCACTTATGAATGTCGTAACTGTTACAAATGATAATGCATTTAGTAGTGTTGATGCGGGATGTATTCATGTAAATGAATTAACTTGTGACTATTTAACTTATAATGTGGCCCACCTATCTGAAGGTGCTGATACTGACAACCAAAGCAACAAATTAATATGTGATAAAAATGTGGTTTATAACCTTGACTCAAATTTGAGTAATGTTTTAAGCAATGTATGCCCTGAGTTTGATATAATAACTCAACCTTTTGAAAATTATGACGATTATGCGAGTGGAATTGAGCCTCAAATAAGTTTTAATAAAGCTAGAGATTTTAAAGTGTACAATTATTCTGGTAGGGCTTTAGGTGTAGACCATGCCAATTTATTAGGTAAAGGGTTCACCTTTGTCCCCAGTAGAAGGGGGAAGGTAGCTGATACTCTTACAGATCTAAAATGTTTCACACGTAAATTGAATTTAAAAGTGTGGTTTAATGGTAATGATTGTGCATCTGGAACACATGGGTATAGGCTTAAAAAGCCTAGTGTGTTTAACCCTCCTTTGAATAACTTGATAAGGGTTTTTGAAAAAGTATGTGAAAAGGATATAAGGCAGGTTTACAAACAAAAAGATAAAAAATATGCTAGTAATCTAATTAAAGTAGAGAAAGAGCTGTTAATGGATTTGGCAAGTGACACAAGCATCTGAATAATGAAGCCAGATAAGGGTAGTGGTGTGGTCATTATGGACAAAGGGGATTGCTTAAATGAAATGAATGTCCTATGAATAGATGGAACCTATGTGGAAGCATCATTAAATGAGATTCACATATCATATAATAAAATAAATTTATTATTGAAGGATATGTTATACCAGGGACAAGTAAATGAAGATGAATTCAGGTATATAATGAATCAACACCCCATGGTATCTAATATATTTGGAATACCCAAGATCTATAAAGGACTAAATGACCCATGGTTTAGACCAATAGTTGATGGAAAATGATCAAAAGCTTGCTTCATTAGTACATTTTTGGATGTGAATTTACAAAAAGGACTGATGGCGTTTCCTTATATCACTAGAAACTCGTGGCAATTCTTGGAAAGGTTAGACAGGATGGAAGTAGATGAAAACATAATGTTGGTTACCATAGATGTTTATAACCTTTTTTCTGTTATGTCCCCACAAGGAGGGTTTGGAATGGCTAGAAATTCAGTTAACAAAGACTGGCCTATATGACCAAGATCAAATAAATAAATATGTAGCCCTAATGGAAGTTGTGCTAAAGAATAACTACATTTATTTTGAAGGACAGTATTACAAGCAACTAACAGGAGTTGCAATGGGGGCAGCTTGTAGGGATCGGGGGATTTCTTTCCTTTTTTTTTTTTTTTTTTGCATTCTAAGATTCTCTGTTTATTTTGCAGTGATTGGGCAACATTGCTACATATATTTAATGAATTTGTAGGAGTTGATGAGTTGCATGCGATGTTCTACTTATGTTTTGTATTTGTTATTGATGTATGTAATGTGGAGTTTTTAATATTGTTTTTATGGTCTGAAGAAGCAGAGTTTTGTGGAAGCACTTATGTTTTATTAATAAAATGTTCCACCAATACAGCACTGCTTGTTCTTTTTACTATATATTTTCAGCTTTTGTGTTGTGAAGAGCTCATTTGGGTTATTGGCACATAATTTTGACATATAATTTTAAAGCACAGTTTTCTGAAAGCAGTTCTGTTTTAATTAAATTATTAATAATTAATAAAAGGTTCTGCCACTGCTTGTTATTTTTACTATATATCAAAATTAGTTTCCCATCACAACTGAAACTTGTCAAGATTTTGGTAAATTCTTAGTTTAATATGGATCATGTAAGAAAATATGAACATTATCTGCTTTCTTTTCATGAAAAGTATTTTTACCTTGCAGGCAGTGATGGCTCAGTGGTGCAGCAGTAGTGTTGTTGCCTCACAGCAAGAGTTTCTTCAGTTTATTGCTTGGCTGGGGTGCCTTCTGTGTGGAGTTTGCATGTCGTTTGTGTGGGTTTCCTTCCACATTACAAAGACATGCGTCTGGAGTGTTTTTCCCCGGGCCTTCATTGAAAATTAGTTACATTCCAAGCTGGACTTTCCTGGTAAACAAATGTTAAATAAAATAAATTTTAGTGTTTGCCTCTGTTAACATATTCTATTTAACAGTACACAGATATGTAGTCCGCAGGATAAAAAAGTGCTACTACATTTGCATATCTGTGTGATGAGTTAAAAATTATTTCTGTCAGTAGAAATGAGTTGTTACTGTCAATCATTTTTTTTGGAAAATAATAGAAATATGCTGGTGCAAGTAAATTTAAATATTATGCACTTTTTGCATTACAGTGGGATGTTTTCAAACTGTTTTTTTTTTTTTGTTTTGTTTTTTTTAGCATCTGAAGTGTGTAACTCAATGTTTGTTAAGATTCTAACTAGATCTTGTTTGGTAAACTAGCTACAAAGTCATATAACACAGCCTAAGCAAATAAATGATCCTGAGAATCCAGGTAACTCCCTCAACAAGGAAGTTTCATAGATAACAAGATTAACAACACAGAGAGGAAAAAAATAAACATTTTGCTCTGTGAGTGGCAAATCCCCAACATCATTTGTGTCTAAATATTAAAATCAGCTCCAAGGCCATTGTTTGGCAGAGAAAAGATACATTTTCTCAAGTGTAGTAATCGTATTCAGTATGACTGTATTACACACTTATACTTAATGATGCATAAGAAAACATGATTAAGATGGTTACCAAGGAATACGGGTGAACACACCTTGTGTTGCTTGCAGCATAGGGGATATCAAGTTAAACTGGCAGGTACAGGAAAGATGATAGGAGAGATGGCTGGAGGCAAATTCGCAGAAGTGTTTTGTGTGACAGTAGCCAGCACACTCAGAAAATAGGGGATTACTGGTATATTTACTTGCTGTACTGATGAGCAAGAAAAACGGTTTGAGGCTAGTAAGAATATTAGGGGAACTCTATCACAGAGTCCAGATCTGCTCATCCAAGAAGGGAGAGTGGATCTTAATGCTTGGTTGCAAAGCAACATCTTAATTATCCATCATATAAATGAAAATGAAAGTGGGGAAGAGTGTCAAAGAAGCAGAAGAGGGGGTTGAGTATTTGGCAGTAGGAAGAAGGTTAAAATAGATGCAGTATGCAGTAAAAGGCAAAGAAGGGTAATGCAGTTTATGGCTTCATAGTATTTCCTTGAAGTGCAAATACCTTGGGATAGAAGATTTGAAGCTGAAGACAGAAATGCTGGAGAGGACAGAAATCATTACTGGTAACAAGAAATATGGACTGTTGAGGAAACCCCTTGTATATGTTGTCCAAGAATGAAGGATACGAAAAAGATAGAGGTGGCACAGTATTCTGTACAAAAGAGGACACCACAATTAAAGGCAAAGAGATGAGGGAATGCTAGCCTAATAATGGGGAAGGAACCAGGCAAAGAAAAGATCCAGGTTAAGTGTTTCTGCACGTAAGCAAGAGTAAGGAAAACACCTACTTCATTATTATGTGTGTGACCCCAAGATACAACAAGAAAGGAGGATGAGAGATTGTGTAGAATATTATGCCACTCCTTTGGCATGTACCTGACACCCCTCTTTGGGCTCTACCTGACCAGGCATATAAAACAGTTGGAATGCCCACTGCGATTCCTGATCAAGAAAATCCAGGGTATGAACACATTGTCCTATACAAATCACCTAAAAGCTCTATCTATATACTCATTCTCCTACAGCTTACTAAGAAGTGATCTATAAGTAACATATAAGGCATCTACACATCCAGCTCTGATGGCCTTTTTTGCATATCCACAAAATAAAGAGCACCAGAAACACTAGGTCCAAGGATTTAAACTTTGCTCGCAACATAAATAGAACATGCTTGTGAGGCAGATATGTATCATAAAAGATCCCCATGTTCTGGAATAGGCTCCCCATCCATATAAAGCAGAGTCCATCCTTAACTCTACTCAAACATAACCTTGAATACTGGATGTGAAGTTGAAAATTCAGTCCCGTTCTGGTCCCATCTCTCTGAAAAACAGTGGTCAACAGTAAATATTCCTTAACGTATGTCACCAATAAAACTTTATCAACCTCCTAACTAACATACCCCATATAAATAGATGCCCATGTTACATGGGGACACAACTGAGATGGGTCGAACGGCTATGCTTATAAAGGCCCTTGAGATCATTAGCCAAGTATATACTGATGAACCTATAAATCTATGAGAATAAAATAACTAGGCAGATCACTGAAGATAATACTCATGCATCTAAGGGCAACACCCCTCTTTGAACCATGCCTCCCCATATGGAACATATCAACAACCATATTTCCACCTAGGATGGGCAAATCCATCCCTTCCCTGCCTCTCCATCAGTCATCCAAGCTACTAATTAAACCCCAAGTTAGCTGTACTGTTGTCAGGGCTTTATCCCTGTATACAACTGTAACTACTTTTCACGGACAGAAACTTGAGGGGCAGGCTGTATGTTTAACTAAAACACACTCCGTTCCAGCTAGCAACATTAGTTCAAAGTGAAAAGGAACTGTCAATCAATCCTGACCTATTTTATGACTGGGTTACAGATAAACAAAACAGTGTCAACAGATATGATCTATATTGTTTTCACCAAAGACCTTGGTTCAATCTCACATAGGTGGCTGAGAGAAAAACAACTGTGGGGACCAAGACTAAGGATAAAGCAGATTGTTTTTGCGAGAGGAGTCATGTAAAGAAAAAGGAATGCAACTGATTGACTATATACCTCACAGGTCAGTCTAGGAGACTCAGAAAATTTGTTTCAGATGTTCTTTAGCAGAGAGCGCCCTAACTCTTTTGAGGTTTTTGTGCAAGATGAAGTGTTTCACGCTGATTTCCTGATTTTCTGGCTCCTTGTTGATTCTATCATTTGATTAGCTCAGCTTGGTCAGTAGTTAGCACAGTCTCATATAATGGATCTTATGCAGCTAATGGATGGTCTTACAAGTGATAAGGATAATATGTGGTTGTTTGAAAGCAGACATATGAATAAGACTCAATCATCAGTCTTCTGCAGCAGGTACTGTAAACAATTTACAAAATACAACAGGAGATGTTTTTAGATAGTAATGATCAGCATATTAATGTCTTTGCGATGTTCTGCGGCACCAACAGTTACTTATAGCACATAAAGAGGTCAATATTACACAACATTAGCTCAGGATAGTTATTGAACCTAAAGTATAGGAAGTGGATGTAATATTTAAAACTTGGTAGAACAAGATACAGCAAACAGCTTCAATTGTGGTGTTTCAAACATTAGTGGACTTGTATGAACATGAAATTATCAAACAACATCAGGAAGTAAATAGGCTAAGAGCATTAGCTATGACATTTAACAACCATAATGAGTCCCAATCATATTTTAATTCTTTGGCAACAACTGGACTGTATTGAGGAAAGAGCTTTAAGAATGATAATTAAAAAATATCAACTACACTAACAAAACTCTAGATTCAGGAGGCAGTTCTCATGGAAATGTTTATAACAGCAGTGCATTCACCAAATATATGAACAATCCCCTCTATGAAATAACTCATCAGAAATGGCAAAGATCACCATCTTCTTTCTAGTCAATGGAGAAATACTCTGTTCTAATAATTATTTGGAAGAATATTTTTAAGTTTAAAATACTGATTAATACTGATACCCAGTTTGGTTTGAGATACCCATCCCTTTCTCACTCCATGATAGTTTTTTTTTTTTTTTTTTTTTTTTAAAGGGAAGAATTCTCTCTCTCTCTCTCTCTCTCTCTCTCTCTCTCTCTCTCTCTCTTGTTAAGGGAAGAAATCTCTTTGGCTTATAGTGATACTGAGTCTTGTTCTAGATCATCAGATTTCAAAAAATGGCAATATTGGAGGCAAAAACCCTTTAGCAAACACCAGAATAAGAGGGTAGTTTGCAAAAACAAAATGGAATTTGAAGCTCTTCAAATGTTCCAGAAACTGATAGAAAGTCAGAGATAAATGTTAGTCTGAATTTGATTCAAAAAATTTCTTCTACTACTCTATTCAGAATTGAAAATGAATTACTTAATAAGGGTTTACATTTGGATTCCTGCTACACTGATTTCTGAGAAACTAATTGTATAATGCAGCATTTTGTAGGGAGTTAAATTCAAAGATCTTTTTTAAGAGTAATATTTCTCATCCTGATATGGGTCCTGCAGTTAGGTTTAATGCTTCTACAACTTGCTTTTCATGCAGTGGCCCTTGAATAAGATTTATTAAAATAACTTCATTTTTATTTTAATAAATTTCTGCATAAAGTAACAGATAATTTGACATGTACGCTAAGACAGTCCATAAGGATTTAATTACTAACAAATATTAATATTACTAGGGCAGACAAGGGATGTGTAGTAGTAGTTTGGGACTCTGTGAAATTCAAGGTTGCAGCTCAGACAGAATAGTTGGATGGATGACAGATGTCATAAAACATGCTGCTGGACCTACAAAGAAATTAAAGAGGGATATAGATGTATTTCTCAACTTAGCAGTGCAGGAGGGTATTATTTATAATAAGACAGCAAATTAACTAATGGTATCTGATCTACAAGTAAAGTATTTTTATATGATACCAAAAACTGATTCAAAAGTCCTCCTCGAGATCTCATTGTCTGCTGCTATGGTTCACTTACTGAACCTTTGTCTGAATTTCTTACCAGATATTTCAAACCTTTGTTTGCATGATTGGGATATTGGCTTGAAAACACATTAAAGTTTCTATTTAATTATTTTACATTTGTTTACTGGGAAAATCCTACTGGACACAGGTCTTTTTTCAGCAGAGGCCCGAGGAGAAAAGCTCCAGCAACAAGAAAAACACACATTGTAGATGTTAACAATAATGCAAGGAAATTCTAGTAGCATTCAGAATCAGCAATAGTACAATGGTGGGCAATACAGTTCTGTAGAGGTTACAATAGCATAAAATGTGATACATGAGCTTATGCATTTAAATAATGAGGAAAAGCAAGTTACAATACAAATGAGTGCTTAGAATGGAATAAGATAGCATCCACTGTGCAAGATGTGGTTAAATATCCATGAGCTTACTTTTACAACTGATATGGGATATTCAGCTTGAAGAAAAGTGGTAAATGTGTGCATTGGATTTTACGTCACTGTACATGAACATACCACATTAGGCAGAAATCCAAGCTTTGGAATACTAGTTGGAAAGGACTCAGATGTATAGTCCTGGGTTTCAACACCTTGTTGTGATTAGTTGATGAAGATGCATTAACTAAAATGTAATATATTTCAATCAAGATTTTTTTTTTTTGCATGTTAAAGGAACAGACATGGGGACTTTGTTTGCCAACATATATGCTGACTTATTTATGGGGTGCCTGCTAGAAATTCTTGTCTATGACACAAGTCAAGAACTCTGTATCTATGCCATGGACAAGGGACATAGATATTTGCATGACTGTTGGCTGATATGGACATCTGGTGTGACTGAACAGGATGGTTTGTTCAGTCACCTTATCGAAAATAAGTGGGGATTAGAACTTATATTGGAATATCAGCTGTGATTTATTTCATGTTTAGATGTGCAAGACACTAAGTGGTCTGATGACACAATGAGCACTGCTGTGTTTCATAAATGTTTTCATAAAAATTCTCCTTATCACCCACCAAATGCCACACTGAAACATAGGTAGAAATATATCACTATCTCACTTCTATTGCATGTGAAGTATTTGTTCAAATCAGAGTTTGGGTTGTAGATGTTACTTAGAGTTAGCTACTAGATTCACTTCTAGGTGGCACTCCACAAAGATTATTTCAGCAGCTAAAATGAAATAGATCTAAAAAAGAGGGATGATTTATGCATCCGCTATGATCACAACACAATCCAGGAACATTTGATGCAATTTCATTACTACACAAGGATCAAATACAAGACAGTTAAAGAACATTATATCTATCTATCTATCTATCTATCTATCTATCTATCTATCTATCTATCTATATTCTGATTTTTTACAGGCTAATAGAACTATTAGATAAAGGACTTCTTTAGAACAAAAAAAATCTTAACAGCCCAATTCTTATAAGCACAGTTAATTAATCACATGACCCACTATTAACCATCCGTTCCCTGTCATCTTCTGTGACATAATCTAAAAAATACATCCATATGAAAACTGCTTTATTATAAAACAATTTCATTCTAAGTTAAATAAAATGCATATTCTGAATAAAACTTTTTCTAAAAAGCTTTTTAAAAAAAAACACCATTAAATCTCAAAATAATAATAATAAGTAATAAAAATATATGTCTGGAAGCAGTAAAGTAATTCATATACATTTGTCCACTTATGCGAACTCAATACAAAAATATATGTATTCTCTATCCATATTTTAAATGTATTGTAATTTAAGTAGGAGTTCATATATCACATGCCCTCTTTTTCAAAACAGGCATAAGGTTCTCTGATTCATTTAACCTTGGCAGCATAGTTGCATTTAACCTAAGCTGCCAATTTAACTCCCTAAGTGCCAATTCATTCTCCCAACCCCCCCCCCCTCCCGGGCCTTTCTTTACTATTTCTAGGATACCAAAATGAAACTTTTTAAAAGAGGGACAACTAATACTATGTTTGTACAGGGCATTATTCAAATATAAATTTCATTTTATTTAATGTAGAATTAGGTTCATAGGTTCATAGGTTCATACTAGGCTATCTGCCCGAGGGCATTTACAAGCCTAGCCCATAGTTTTGTGGCTTACGCCACCCCTTTAGTATGAGGAACTATACCCATTATTTTGCTGTGCCTCTGTCGAGCAGTGACACTGAGGTAATCCCTGGGGTATATCTGCGATCTCCCATCCATTGGTCAAGATTTCTCTTGAACAAGGCCAGCGAGGTGCTCTGCCTCACATATACCGGGATTTTATTCCACAGCATAGGGAGTCTTTGGGTGATGAATCTATCCCTCCAGCACGTCCTATTAATAGCCGTGTCGAGGTTTAAGTCTCTCACCCTTGTGGCTCTGATGGAGCTAGATTTTTTGAGGTGAAGCATATTCATCAAATCTGGGTTTGACATGGCCTTGTATGTTAGGCAAAGGTCACCTCTGAGCAAGCGGTAAGCGACTGAATAGAGCTGGAGTTCTTTCAGTTGGGCAGCATAGGACAGATGTTTGAGACCCTTTATCCTTTTGGTGAGGAACTTTTGTGGCCTCTCCAGCTGCTGCAAGTGTCGGGTCAGATACATTCCGAATGGGGCATTGTACTCAATCATTGGTCTGATGAGTGATGAGTATAGGGAAACTATGACCTCCCTTGATCTAGATGAGAATCCCTTCATGATAAGGTGGGCAATGTAGAAGGTCTTCCTAACTACTTTAGCTACATGGGTGTCGAATGACAGACTACTATCAACCTGGGTCCCCAGGTCCCTGATAACTTCTTCTGTGCTCAGTGGATTGCCACCTATTTGGTAGCTAGGGGTAACCTTGTTTTTCCCGAAGGGTATGACTATGCATTTTGGCATTTAACTTTAGGCCATGGCTCTGGCACCAGTTATCCATTTCTGTGAGACCCTTCTGAAGGATATCTGTGTCAGATGTGTTTTCTACTATGGCCCAGTTTGCAGTCATCTGCAAACTTTGTCAGCCATAACCCTCCTGTGTTTGCTTGTACTTGGAAAAGTAGATGCCAAACAAGAGTGGGCCCAGGACTGAGCCCTGTGGTACACCACTTGTGACAGGCTTTGAGTCTGACATGGCGCCAGCAACTCTGACCCTGTGGGTTCTGTCACTCAGCCAGTTTGCAACCCATCTTGTGATGTATGGGTTAACATTTAAGCTGATGAGTTTTTCAATGATACCCGAGTGGGGTATTGTATCGAAGGCCTTCGTCAGATCGAGGTAGGCTGTATGGACTGCCTTTCCCTCATCAATGGCTTTGGTGACTGTTTCGAAACCGTCAACCAAGTTTAGAAGGCATGATCTGCCTTTGACAAAGCCAAACTGGGATGGATCCAAAGTCTGCAAATTTCCTATGTCTTTATTTATGAGGTCCATTATGATCCTCTCCATGGCTTTGCAGATAAGGCTTGTCAAGCTAATGGGCCGGTAATTTCCAGGGTCGGTGGAGGCACCGCCTTTGTGAAGTGGGACCACAGTTGCAGTGCGCCACTCCTGGGTGCGTATCCAGAGGTAAGACTATGATTAAACAGCTGTCCTAGCTGTGGGTTTAATTCCTCGTTGAGTTCGTGGAGCACACAGCCGGGGACACCATCAGGTCTCATGGATGCTGTGTTTTTTGCTTTGGAGAGAGCAGTTCTCACTTGGGCGTTGGAGATGTTTATGGGGCTGCAATCACTTGGTATAGATATCTCTCCTTTTGGGGAGAAGTCTGCACTGAACCTGTCAGCCAGTATGTTGGCAATGTCTGTAGGATCAGTAATCTTCACATCATTTTGAACTAGTTCTGAGCATATCTGGGAGTTTCCTCCCAGGTTTCTAACATAGCTAAAGAAGGCCTTATGATTGTCTTTTGAGTCTTTAGCTATTTTTCTCTCAAAATTTGCTTTGGATGATTTTATGAGAGCTCTTAGTTTTTACTTATAGTGATCAAGGGTGTCTTACCTTTTAAGGATTTTGCTCTATCTTGTAGTAGCTTCCTCCTTTTGTTGTAGAGTTTGTTTATGGCTGGGGTCCACCAGACTGGACGCTTGCCTTTGGTACAAAGAGTCTTTGTTTTGCTTGGGATTGCCTTATCCATGCAGTCCTGCAGGTGCTGGTAGAAGGCATTTGTAAGTGATTCAGCGGCTTGAGTACTGTTTTCCGCCGGCTTAAAGGAGACCACACTAGTCTTTAGAAGTGTGAAGTCGGCTTTCGAGAAGTTTTTTACTGTGGTCTTTTTATTTCAGGTGGGGGTGGGATGAGGACCTCCAGCGAGATTAGTTTGTGATCTGATGTCACCAGTGAGGGGTATACTTCCGGTGTTGAACATTGTGCTCCCATGTTCGTGATGATGAGATCAAGTATGTTTTCTCCTCTTGTGGGGATGGTGGCTAGTTGTTCCATGGCATTTGAGTTTATGAATTCCAGGAACTTTTGGGCTAGGGTGTTTGGGCTTGAGTAGTGTTCCCAGTCTATATTAGGGTAATTGAAGTCACCTAGTATGATGGTGATTGGTGATACATTTATCCCCTCTAGTGTTTTCAGGAAGGCCATGTGAGGTTCCTGAGTTTGTGAGGGTGGCCTGTAACATGTTACAATTTGCAGAGCAGTCTTGCCTATGGTTAATTGCACCTGGATGGTCTCCGATGCATCGTGCATTGCCACCAGTATTGAGGTGTGGGTGTCCTTGATGAATATGGATACCCCCCCTCCTTTCTTGGTATTGTCCGGATTTTGGGGCCGGAACGCATGATAAGAGGTAAAACCTGATAATGCTGGGGTGCTCTCAGGAGCCTTGAACCAGGTTTCTGTCACTGCACAGACATCGATGTTCTCCATACTGAGAAGGGCCTCGAGTGCGTGCATTTTGAGATTTAGACTTCTGGCATTGAGCAGCATTACCCTTAGTTTTTTTTCCTTTTTTGTGTTCTAGGGTGGTAGGTTTAGAATTTGAGCCTTGCCTAAAAAAGGCACTAATTGTTTTATAATAAAGCAGAGTTTTCATATGGATATATTTTTTCAATTATGTTACAGAAGATGACAGAAAACAAATGGTTAATAGTGGGCCATGTGATTAACTGTGCTTATAAGATTTCGACTGTTTAGATTTTTTTTTTTGTTCTGAAGAAGTCATGTAATAGGGATGAAAGTGCTTAACTTTCAATTATGTATTCTTGTTTTTATAGTCATAGTGTTTGCCTTGGATTTAACCACAACTGTAAGTTTTTTGTTTATGAGTTGGGTTGGCTTCCTGGGTTAGCACTATTGGTTTTACTAGTGTTTCATTTTTAGCCCTTTTTGTGGTTATTCTGGTAGGCGCTAAATTAACACTGGGAGTGTAAGAATGGCTGTAGCAGTGTTGAAGAACAGCTACATTTCAATTGGACTGGACTAAAAAGGTTTTCGCTTGTTAAACCTTGGCAAATGATGGATTCACAACACATAAGTGCACTGATTACAGAGATATTATGGCAGCATCATCTGTATTTTCAACAGAGAATGTCAATTGTGATGAAGAAAGCAATTTATCTCTGGCATTTAAATTGTTATCTCAACAACTCTCCCAGATACAATCATCACTGGAGAGACTACAATTCCCAGCAGTCTTTGCGGCAGAAAGCATAAAGGAAATAAGATAATTTCCTGAAGTGAATGATGGTGTTATGAGAACAAAACAGAATGGACAGAGAACTAACCAACACAACAACGATGGGAAAGAGATACCATGTGGACAGAGAACTGAAACAGGGGATGCAAATTCAATGTTTAAGAATTGGCTAAATCATGATTTTATGTTTTCAGCAGGACTTATACATCAACAAACCGAGACCTTAGGGAAGAAGAGAGACATTTTGAGTTAAGCATCAGCAAGGTAAGTAATTTGCAATGTGATAATGCCTACCTTGCTGAGTGCAAGAAATATAAAAGGGTCCCAAAAGGTTTAAGAATGTACAAATTTCCAAATGGATTAATTCAGGGACAAAGTGAAGTAGATGAACTACTGGAAATGTTTGACAGACATGGTTTAGAGTTAGTACAATTTATCATTTGAATTAATGAGAAAATAATTAAATGCTTGTTAGATTAAATTAATGATATTCATAATAAACTTACTGCTGATTTATCATTTAACAATTGTGAATTGGAATATGATAGAGTGTTAGATAAAGTAGAAGAATAAGTTAATTACACCATGACAAGGAAACAGAAACCCCAGGGTTCATGAACAGTCTGTCCAAGAATAGTCTATTCTTGCATGGACTGTTCCAAGTAGGAGTACAGCAGCAGCACGCCCTACATATTAATGAGGGTGTGCTGCTGTATTCCTACACGTACACGATCTATGTACAAGTGCAGGGGGCATGTATAAGTCCTGCACAGACACTTAAACATGCCCCTTGCACTCAGAAAGTGCCGTATGACACTTTCAAACAAGGAAGTAGCATAATATTATAGCATGTGTCTAATATTATGCATTATTTCAGTGTCCATGGACAGTGAAACGTAAAACTAGAATGTCAGTGTCCGTCGACACTGAAATAAGGAAAAAAACACAGTCCCCAAGAAGTAGCCCACACAGTACATGACTGTCCCCAGAATGGCCAAATCCCTGTCCCACATGCCTGCAACCTGCTGATAAATATATGTAATAATTTAATATTTAATTTAATTTTTTTTTTTACAATAAAAAAGAAATTTTACGCACAGTGCAGTGGGTTTGTGTGTTGTGATGCTTTACTCAGCCCAGATTAAATGCTGTATGAGAGTGAAATAGAATTCTGAAGTAGAGTTTCTCATTGCTGATGTAGTGTAGTGATTTAAGCACTGGTTTAGCATAGAAGCCAAGCATGGTTCAAGTCACATCTCTGACTAATATAGTTTATGTGTGGAAGCAGCTGTAAATTAATATTTATGAATTGTAATGATATTTGTAAGTCATATGCCTCATGTATGGTAGTGTAGGGCTGGGAAAATGCCATAGGGAAATGTAAAAAACTTCTTTTTATTTTTAAATAATTGTTTGTGGCCAGTTAAGCCTGCCTCAGCTCTGCTGAACAAACTAAGGATTGCTTAAGCAGGAAAATATAAGCAATCCTTAGCAACTATAAGCTTTGCTTAGCTGGTTTAAGCCTTGTTAAGTGGATTTACACAGCTAAGCGTAGCTTAGCATATTTGAAAATCAGCCAATCATGGAAAAGTGCGAGAAAATGGTCTTATTTAAATGGCAGAGGTGGGAATGCAGCCATATCTCTTCGAGTCTGATCAGGGCAGCAACAATGGAAGGTGTAGGAGAGGATGTTCACTTTCAAATGCAACGCTGGGGCATCCTGGGGTCCAGGGTGATGGTTGGACTCCTTATCAAAGACCAAGAAGTTAGACTGCTGCAGGGCCAGTGCCAGGGCTCCAAGTACAAAGTGGAGGCTTGAGACCATCTGGCACATGATCTCACCAGTGCCACTGGCATACGCCAAACTGGTAAGCAGGTGCGTCACCACTATGTTGACCTAAAGCATAGGAGGTGTGAGCTCTTTGCCCAGTGGATCCAAGAGGCACGAGTGGAGGATGTCCCAGAAGTTTGTAAGTATCCAGTCTGTGTATTTGTAAATAATTATTTAAAAATTGTATATGTTACTGTACAGGTGTGCTTAATGTGTGTTCTTTCCCCATACAGCTGCCGATGAGATGGCTGCGAACACTGATGCCCATGCACAGCACCTGGTCCACCTGCACTGAGTGTTTGGTGAATACAGAAATATTTGTAATATCTGCTGTAATAAATCAGAAATAGTAAAAGCAGTACTGTCTGTATATATAATTGTGCTCTTACTGTACTGAATAAATGCATGTGTCAGGCTGCCAGTGTTAGAACTCAGTAGTGCCAGCTACTTTGTAATACAGAGTTTTGTAGCAAACAAGGTACAATTAAGGAGAGGAAGAGTAGGGTACATATTAGGCTGTCTAAAAAGAACCTGCTAAGAAACTGCTGTGTCAGGGCTACTGTAACAGTTACAAAAGAGAAGCAGTCCTCCTGTGCAGATCATGCAATAATACTAACTGTGGATTTCTGAGTTATAGAAAGTGTTTTTATGTCAAACATAATAAAGCTGACTACCACAAACTGTGGTCTTTCATTTGTCTTGTATCTGAAAAGTACAACTGTGTAGCTGCTGCAGCATGCAGTAACTGAGGTGAAGTGATGTTGAACTGTTCGTCTGAATAGTTCAGAATTTGGATCTGAAATAACTGACAAAATGCAAAAGTAAATATTTTCTTCAGTAATGTCTTGTACTGTGTTCCTGTCAGCATTGCCTTGTGTTAACCTTTGCATTTCAGCTGTATGTAGTCCTGAATGTACAGGAAAGTGTGAGACACTAAGAGGCGCAGACTGCAACAGTAGAGTGTGCTGACTTGATGCTAAATTGAAGTCTGTTTTATTAAAATGTCCAAATGTCTAGTATTAATAATCTGCTCATATTGTGTAAACAGTAACATCAACAATTTCTTGTTCTGATGTTTGTTGTAGGTATTATGGAAAACAAATAAAAAGACATTTGATAAAAAAGTAGAGTGTGTAGAAAGGTTTGTACTAGATAGAAATAACCCAAATAGCAAACACTACTTTCCCAGTAGCTCAGTCTGATAAAGACTAGGTCTGTTGTCCCCTTTTGCACACACACACAATGGTTCAATTCTGGAGACTGCTACTAGCATGTCTTTCTAGTTCTACAGCTGTAAACTTGAATATTGCTACAAACACTAATCTACTGTGAACAGATATTTTCCCCACAGGTAAAGAAATATTTGCAGAAGCAGTATGACTGGTATATGTACCAAATGTGTACAAATATTCTGTTGAGCAGCCCTAGTCCTACAAATAGAAGCAGGCTAGCCATATACACTATGCAGTCTGGCCAATACAAGCCTCTCAAGTGTCACGCTGTCATGGATAGTTTCCCCTGTTGCCAAGAAAGCTGCACGCAGATAACATCACAATACAAGTATGCCAAAAGTACACTTACAGAGCAGCAGGACAGGGAACACATTGTTACTTGTACCAGTAAGTATGACAGGTATGAGTCCCCTATACTTTTGTATATAGATCTGTCATACCTTGCCCAACAGTACTCCAGGTGCACAAATCTGCAGGTGTGTATGTGCTGTAGTAGCTGCATGGCCCAGGTAGAGGTTATGGGAGGGCAGAACTGTAGAGTATTGAACAGTAGTGTATTGAGAAGCATCACTGAATGCAGTTATGAATGGAATTATTTTCTCTTCCCCCACCGCTCATCTGCTCCAATAATTGCACAAAATGTAATAATGGTATGTTGTTACCAAAATGTACTGTTGGGACCTTTGTTCCATTTTGGTTATTATATTTGAAACTGTATGCATACTAACATACCTTGTTGAATAACCATTGTTGTTGGCCTTTTGCCATAAATATAACCACCATGCTGTAGCAATCCTGACTGTCATTCTGTTTTTGCATGTGTTCTATTTGCCATGCCACTTTTGCAGTTCAGTTGTTCTGGGTCAGTTGGAACACACATTCATGCTGTGTTGACTAATGTTTAAATGTTTTGTTAATGACTAACCAATACACCTTGTTAATTCTCACTCCATAGCGCATTCGTGAAGGCTGTTCCCGGTGGATCCACCTCCCACCCCACCTGGCTGAGGCTCCGGGTCCCAGCAAATCTGGGACACAACCCAGACCACCCTCATCTGCTGGTTCTGCACCACCCTTGGGTGGAACAGCTCACAGGCACGGTGAGGACCTTCACAACCAGCAAGAGGTTTGTGGCATGGTTCACAGTGTCCACCAGTCGGAGCTGGATGAACAACTGCACCAGGTGGGGGGGGCAGACTGGTGCAGCTTGAGAGGAAGCCAGCCCATCCAGCTCAGCCCCCAGCACAGCCACATTTGGGGCCATGAAGGAGTAATGGTGACTTCCATTGGGTAGGGATATCAGTCCCACTACTATCATCTAGGGGGCTCATGGGCATTTGATTCCCAACCACTGTCCCCATCCAAGGTGTCACCCCCATGCGTCACACACTGCCCCTGTCTGCTGTCTTGTGTGTCTTGTCTGTCTGCAAATGAAACCTCTCCTACCAAATGTTCCTGCCCACACTTACCTACACTCCTTCCCCAACATCCCACTCTCGCCTTAAAAAAAAAGGGCATTTGTCCCATAGAAAAGTACATCCCATACATAGCTTTGCATTTCACCCAGAGACACGGTCCCCTTACTCAATCTATCCCACTAATTACCATCATTTTATGTCACTCACACCCCTCCCTGGGGGGTGTGAGGCTCTAAATTCCAAATTGCCCATATTCATATCAGCTGTTTCTGTCAAAGAAATGCAGCGCTATGGTCCTTTCCTACACCTGTCCTGCACATCCCTAGCAGCCTCTCATCTTGTTTTACCCCCTGCTTACCCCCATTTCCCCACTTTCCTACCTCCCTTTTTTCTTTTCTTTATTTAAAATTAGCGCAGGTTTAAGCGGACTTAAGCTGCCATAGGTGAAGCTAAGCTGATGTAAGCATTGCTTAGCTTCACTTAGCTCCATGCAAACCCACACAAACCCACTTACAACTGCTTAAAAGTGCCTTAATCACTCTGTATCCGCCAGCCCTTGGTCTGCCCAGCAACAAAATAGTCAGCCATGCTCAGTCTTAAGCCCAGGATGCTATACACCATAATTACAGCAATTTAGCACTAAGCCATCATAGCTGTAAGATGCTGGGCGTTTTTTACAACATATCATGCAGTACAGTCAGTTTACAATAGGAAAGATACACTGTGCAATGAGGAATGATTATTTACAAATATATACAAACAAATTACATATATAGAGGGATAGATAGATATGTGTGAAGATACATGTATATGTGTAACAATATACAGATACATTACCAAGAAATACTGACGTATATATATATATATATATATATATATATATATATATATATATATATATATATATATATATATATATATATATATATATATATATATATATATATATATATATATATATATATATATATATATATATATATATATATATATACATACATGTCTCTAAATGTCCATACAAACATATGCTGCTGATAGGCCACCCATAACATGCACAGTTGGATACAAAAGAACCCATGAAAATCACATCTGCCCCCCCCCAGTCCAAACAATACATGAAAAGTACACATTGACAATGGCCAGACATATACTTTGACCTCTTAGCAAAACAACTACAATGAGCGAAGATAGTAAACAAAAATACAAACAGCCAGTAATTCACACAAGTTCATTTTACTATGATGTCTTTGCCAAAGCTTTCAAGGAGTAACACATTACAAGAAATACTTGCCTTAATTAGAAGAAGCAAATAACACTTAAGTACATTTAAATACACATGCTGCAGTAACACTCCTCATTCAACATCCTAGGGGATAAAGTATCACATTTAAAAACATACATTGATTCTGTACATAATAATTGTTCTTTGATGACTGATCAAACTGAGAAACAGACCTTTTCCAAAACAGTACCTTGTAACCCACTACACTTAATTACATGTATATACACAGCCTCCAATTACACTACTCATTTAACCCCCTAGGAAATAATGTATCCCATTTAAGAATTTAAACTGATTCTCTGCATAAAATTGTTCTTTCATGACTACTACCCCCATGGTGAGAATTAATAAAATGTACAGCTATAGAACTGTCTTCTTTCTCATCAGTATTATGCTCACAAGTTCTAACAGCCTTGTTTTAAAACACATGTTACTCTCCCCCACATAACATATGTTAAAAGGGCATCTAAGAGCATTGGCCATATACCAACCTCTTGAATGTACAGAGTTCCACATAGTGTCAACCCTTCCCCTCAGCAGGAATGACAGAACAAAATAATGGTAGACCCTAATTATCAACCTCCTACTGTATGGCATCTCTACAAAGCCTGACATAATTTGGGACAGAGGCCCAAAAACATGGCAATACTTGAAATATTGTTGTTATGCACTGAGAAAATTGCTGGTGTTATAGGGTTTGTTGTAACATATCTTTTCTAAGTGATATAAGGTCTGAAAAACAAATGGATGTCAGCATTTACTGATTGCAATCACCAGAGTATACTACTGATTTGCCAAGGACAATACCTGCCTGGGGAGCAGACCAAACATAACAGGCAAACCTCTGCATAGTCCTACAGTTGAGAGCTATGTAGACACAGAACGTTGTCAGACTGAAACCCATGCAGAAGTAGCATGTTCAGGCAAACCCTGTTAAACAAGCAGTATTCAAAACATATACCA
This sequence comes from Protopterus annectens, assembly GCF_019279795.1. Lineage (NCBI taxonomy): Eukaryota > Metazoa > Chordata > Ceratodontiformes > Protopteridae > Protopterus > Protopterus annectens. The sequence continues at coordinate 1,501,132,098 of NC_056737.1, read as the reverse complement.
GCAATATTCACATTCTGCCACTAAGTCTTGAATCTTCTCCATTTAGTTGACTTGTCTCCACAGATCTTGTTCTATGAGGTATTAGCTCACACACCACCAGGATGTTTTCCTCACAGGTAAGAGAAAGGGCCAACGGCCACATGGAGTACTCAATTATAGGAGTGTGTTGCTATGACATCGGCTATTGGAATAACTACACAGCTGCTCTGCATGCAGTGATCAACTGGGGAACACCAATTGGTGCTCAGGCCATTACATGGTCATGAGCATTACCTACAAAAGACATGCTGCCAGCTATTCACACCACCTCTGTCACAGACAGTCCATCAGTGTAAAGATGAAGTTGTGTGAGAAAAAAAAGATTTGTCTGTGAAAAATCCAGGAAAAAAGACAAAAGATATGTGAAACAAGTAAGCATGTAATTGAATGCAGTAGGTGGTCTGTAATAATGGAAAATAGGGCTTTGAAAGCATATGTCTTAACAAGACTTGTTGTACTGATGTACTGCTGTACAGCACTGATGGCCAAAGTATATGGCTCTGTCTGTAGTGACTATGCCAGCTACTGGAATGTTGTACATCTCCATATCTTACCTGTGCATATAACTATGATACACATTTTGTCTTATAAATATAAGACAACTATACAGAGCATGTGCAGAGTAAAGTACTGCTGCAGATGTGTTTGTTGAAGTGCATGTTATATACTGAGCTCATACCATTCAACTGTCCAGTGTTCTGCACCCTGACCATATGTGTATGTCTGTCATATCCTTGCCAAATCTGTGAAGACTGACATTACAAAATCCCCCTTCATTGTCCTCTGGCTTTTCCCATTCAGGATTGCCATAGAGGATCATCTGTTGCCATTTATGTCTGTCCTCTGAATCTTGCTCTCTCACACCAAACACCTGCATGTCCTCTCTCTCCACATCCAAAAACCTTACCTGATGCCTTCCTATCTTCCTATTACCTAGCACCTACATCCTTACCATCCTCTTCCCAATATACTCAGCACCCCTCCTCAGCACATGTCCAAACTGATATAATGCTGCCTCTCCAACTTTGTCTCATATCCATCTAACATGGCCTGAGCCCGTCGTATACACATTGCTAAACCTGTGCACCCTTGTCACACTACTCTGCTGCACGGTGCAAATCATAACATATGTAACTCTGCCATGTGCAGCTCTGACTCCTGCTTTTTTGTCAATGGCACTGTCACCAACCCATATAATATAGGTGGTCTCACTACCCTCTTGTAGACCTTACATAGCATGTTTACTGGTACTCGTCTGTCACATATCACTCCTGACACTCTTCTCCACCCTCTCCATCCTGCTTGTACTCTCTTATTCACCTGTCCTCCATAGTCCTCATTACTCTGAAATGTTGATCCCAGACATTTGAACACATCCACCTTTGCCAACTGTACCCCATGCATCCTCAACATTCCGCTATCCTCCCTTTCAGTCACACACACAGATATTCTATCCTAGTGCTGCTCTCCTCTATAGAGCATATGTCCACCTCACCAGGGTATCCAAAAGCTGTTCCCTACTCTCAATACAGATCACAATGTCATCTGAAAACAACATAGTCAACGGGGACTCCCATATGATCTTGTTTGTCAAACTGTCCAGCACCATTGCAGATCAAAAAGGGCTCACAGCTGATCCCTGATGTCATCCCACCTCCACGTTAAATGCATCCATCAATCTCAATGCAGACCTTAATTCTGTCACACCACCCTTGTAAATATCCTGTACCACTCTTACATATATCTCTTCCATTCATGACTTCATCATACAATACCACAACTCCTGTCTAGGTACCCTGTCACATGTTTTCTGTAAGTGCAGAGAGACACAGAGCAACTCCTGACCTTCCCTGTTTTTCACCAGTAACAGTGTTAGAGCAAACATCACATCTGTAGTGCCCTTTCCACACATGAAGCCATACTGCTGACCAGTACTCCTCACCTCCCTGCATAACCTAGCTTCCACTACTCCTACCCATAACTTCATGCTGTGACTGGTCAATGTTATCCCTCTGTAGTTATCACAGCTGTGCACATTAGCCTCATTCTTAACACTGAAGTCAAGCACTTTTTCTCCACTTCTCATGCAACCTCACACTTCCCAAGATATCAGTCAACACACCACTGTCATTTCTCCTAAACAACCCCATGCTTCCACAAGTGTGTAATGTGGACCAACAGGCTTGCCAGTATTCATCCTCTCCATAGCTATCCTTACATCCTCCTTGTTAAGCCATTGCACTTCCTGATGCACAATACCCACATCATCCAATCTTCTCTGTCTCATTCTCTTCAATCATCAGCCTCTCAAAGTACACTGTCCATGTCCTCAACACACTCTCCTCACTTGTGAGTACATATACCTCATTATCCTTTATCATCATTATCTGCTGCACATCTTTCCAAGCTCAGTGCACCTGTCCAGCCAATCCGTGCAATTCCTGTCATCCCTCCTTAGTGATCAAACTGTCACAGAACTCTTCATATGCCCATCCTCAGCCTTTTCCACCTCTCTCTTTGCCATGCACATCATCTCCTCATACTTCTGCCTACTTTCCTCATCTCTCTGACAATCCCACTCCTTCTTCCCCAAACTCTGCCTCTGTATACTCTCTAGTACTTCCTCAGTCCACCAACAGGTGTCCTTGTACTGCTTCCTCCATCCACATGTCACTCCAAGCACCCGTCTAGCTGTCTCCCTTACCAGCTCCACTGTACTTAACCAGATCTTTGTTAGATTGTCACTGCTACCCAGTGCCTGTCTCAACTCTTCAATGAACTCCACCTTACAAGCAAAGTTTTCCAATTCATACAATTTGATCCTTGGTGCTGCCCCCACACTCTTCCTCATCTCAGTCACCAACATCATCTCACATACCAACATTTTCTGCTGCCTAAATACACTTTTCCCTGTCACCACTTTACAGTCTCCAATCTCCTTCAAACTGGCCCTCCTATATGTTCCATCTGTGTGCATCTTACTCCCCTCTTGTATGTCACCCTATGCTCCTCCTTTGTGTTATAGTGCATATTCACCACAACCATGTCCTTCCTTTTTGCAAAATCCACTACCATCTCACTATCTCCACTCCTTTTAACACAATACATACCCATAAATTCCCCATCCCGTCTGTTCCCTTCACCATGTCCATTGACATCTGCTGCAATGACCATTCTGTCTCCCTTGGGTACAGACATCACAATGTCATCCAACTGATGTCACATTTCTCTTTCTCATCCATCACACAACTAGCTTGCATAGCTCATGAACTAACAACAGTCATCATTACACCATCAGCTTACAACTTCAGAAATATCACTCTATCAGACAATTACGTCATCCTCCAAAAACACTCTTGGCATACTGTTCCTTCAGCAGTAGCCCTACCCCCTTCCACCTCCAGTCCACACCTTGATAGCACAATTGTGACTTGCCTACCATACAACCAGCTGTGATCCCCTTCCATGTGGTCTCTTGCACACACACACTATATCATCCATCCCTTGGCCATCATATCAGCTAGCCTGGTCCCTATACCACTCATAATGTCAACATTAGCAATTCTTACCATCAACACCACCCTCCTGGTCTTTGCCCTCTCTTCCTGCCATATGACTGTTGTACATCCTCCAGGGAATGCCTCTCAGTGCAAAGGCTACTGTGCTATTGAAGGACTCAAGTATGTTACAGCAATATTGAGACACTGTCACTGATTTTGTTCCATGGCACCCATCTATGCATGGCATCCTACAGATGTCCTGCTGTAACAAGTTGAGAGGGATGACTATGCAGCAAGAGTGTGCATTTAGTGTGCCATACTGACATAGAACAGACATGTATGAGAGGTATTAGCTATCCACATGTCAGTATGAGTAGGTGTATGTGTCCACCTCATAAAAACAGATGTGGGATGCAAAATGTCAAGTAAAACAGCTGTACATGTTGTACACATGTGTAATCTTAGTTACTATGCACCCAAAAGTGTGACATGTCTACAGCTACTGGTTGTTGCATTGCCCTGACATAGCCATGGTTAGTACAGTAAGCATGCTTATCATGGCTAAATTGGAGAGGTGTCCAACTGTGTTATGACTTTGTGGCCATGCCCACTACAAACAATCGATTGAACATATACATGACTGTATGGACTCAGCAATACCTTACTTATCATACCTGCCTCCACCAATGTAGAGTAATCTCCTAAACCACAGACTTAGTCCCTATAGTGGCTGTAAAGGGCAAAGTAGGGGCAGGAACCAACTTGGCATGAAGCCAGCCATTGTCTGAACAGGAATATAGGGTCACAGGTGGATTACTGTAAGGCCAACTATGAGTACAAACTGGCGGCATCCACCAGGGACAATCACAAGGCCATCTTCTCATATGTTTGCAGTCTTGGAGGCAACATAACAACCCGACCTATAATGGTGGCCAATCAGATCACATACACACATGACAACAGGCAACAAATGTAAGTATCCATGGGATGTCATATCATCCCTGTCTGCATCCTACATGAACTCAGGCATGTGCTCCCAGCTGCATTACACACTGTAGTCACACCACGCCATAGCACCATCCACACACCATCCACATGGAAGATGGCTAATGTCATCCGTTTACACAGACCTGAATGAGGAATGACAGATTATGCAAACAACTTGCTCTCACTTCAGGCAATATGACTCATGAGGACCAGGAGTGCAATGCAGGCTGATACTGTGCTTATAGATTACAGGGATATGCTGAGGTTGTGGTTGTGGCTACTGGTATGGTTGTGAGTGTTGGCTACTTGTATTCAAAGTACATATGCAGGTACTGGAGATACTGTTGCCAAATGTATGGGGTGCTATGATGTGTTTCCCTATTAGTGTCTACCAGGTGCAATGTCACATCACAGGTGGGAGACCTTTTCACAAGCGGAATACAACATAATAATAGAAGCCATAATACGGAACCACATAGTATGGTTGGGCCAAAGCCAGCAACATCTGTGGGAGAGGACCACCCTGTGGGATGACCCTGTCCACAGGGTAAATTAGGTGGGCCTGCACACACGTACATATGAGCAGGTGCAGCATCATGCCACCAACCTCATACACCATGCCTGGCAAAGGGCTGCTGCCATGGCCAGAGACTCCACAACCACAGGTAGGAGTGCAGCCATGCAGCCCCCACTGACACCAAATGAGGAGCTCCTTGCCAAGATTGGGCCACCCATCACAGTACAACACCAGGGTACAAAGCTCCACTTGCTGGAGGTGGGTGGCACACACACACACACACACACACACACACACACACACACACACACACACACAGTGGACAAGGAGCATGCGGGTAAGGTCCCAGTGGGGATTAGTAGACTACTGTATGAGACATACATGTATCTGTACAGTATACCTGCATGTGTCAGGTAAGATTGCAGTTGTGGATGGGAATTTCTAATGCACAGAAGTGCAAATCTGTGGTGAAGGAAAACAAATTGTGTAGTATTGGGTGTTGTACTGTAAATGTGCAGACATGCTGCATCCATCCTTTTCCAAGGGCACATGTGAGTCTGCTGACAATACCTCTCTCCCACAACTACAAAGGTCACTCTGGTCTGCATATGGGACAGCAGTCTGAAGCTGGTGGGTATGGAATTTTTCAGCTGTGCTTTGGCAATACTCCAGGCATGTGGAGGGCATGCAATTTACCATGCACACAACTATGACTAATAGCCATATTGCTTTATGTGCAAGTTCACTTGTGGTGGGGTTAACTGTATTGCATCACAGTGGTCACTACAGGGGCCTATCTGAAGAGAATGTAACATTCCTGTAGCATACCTCACAACCTGTCATTGCTAGATGTCTGGACAGACACCAGCAAAATGTTTTGGACAAACAGACTAAGATATGGACATGTATGAAACATTATTGCTATACAGCAGATATAAAATGTATACACACACCTGTTAAGATGCCATTTGTTTCTGAAATATACTGAATGAGAACACAATATGTCAGTCCACACCTTTCTCAGCCTTTAATGTGACCCAGGAACAATTCACTTGTAAAACGAAGCATCTGGACTCATGTATTGCACATGCAAGCCTGGACAAGTGTGAGGGTGTCAGACATTGTATCAATATGCTGTTTCAGTCAGGTATGATACCTGATGCTGTCATATGTGTCAGTACACTCACTGTGGCCTACTTGGCAACTATATCACATACATGGGCATTGTTAAGGTAGACAGAGCACTAATAGGTTCCAAACATCTGGATGTTCCAGACACATCTGTACAGAGGACTATTATGGCCTGTACAATGGTTTCACATGCTGCATGTGAGGCAGATGCCATTACCACACTATATAAAGAAATGGCATCAGGAGGTGGTCATCTGCTATGAATGGTACACACATCAAAATGGTATCAGCCACACAAGATATGACCCCCCCACACAAATGCACACACAAGCACAGATACATACATACACTATTCAGATTAGAACTTCTACCTATCTATTTGTGTCTACTATAGTGTTATGCAGTTATCAGATGCACCACGAAACTTGCATAATTTTACCTCATCCAAAGGTACTTGTAAGGTTAATGACATCAACAGGACTACTAGATTAGATGAGTATGTTGTTAGACAACTCAAAATGGTATAACCTTCACAGTACATGATTCTCACACAAACAGTTGCCACTATTGAGGTTAGAACTCCTGCCTATATAGTTATTTATATTATGGTATTACGCAGTTAGCGGATGTGCCACACAGTTTACACATTTGCACCTTGTCCAAAAGTAATTCTAGGGTGAATGACAACAACAGCAGTAGTAAAGTAGGGTGGGGGAAGTGTAATAGGTGGGAATCAAATCAACATGGCATAAGGCACACAGCATCCAATTCATACACACACACACACACACACACACACACACACACACACACACATACACACAGTTGCCAGCATTGGGGTCAGAACTCCTGCCTGTCTAGTTATATCTACTATAGTGTTACACAGCTGTCAGATGTGCCATGCAGGTTATACAACTTCACCTACTCTAAAGGTACTTCTAAGGTGAATATCATCAACAAGAAGTCTAAATTGGAATATGGGGAAGTGTAAAGGGTGGTACACAAGTCAAAAATGGTATCACCCACACAGTACATGATTCTCTCTCTCACACACACACACACACACACACACACACACACACACACACACACACACACACACACACACAACTGCCAGTATTGGGAGGAGAACTCTTGTCTGTCTAGTTATGCCTACTATACTGTTATGCAGTTACTGCATGCACTACTGTGCTTGCTGTACTTACAGATGGCCAAAGGTGCTGATAACTGCACAACTGAGGTAAAGTATTACAGGTGGCAGGATGTCTGCCTTCAGTTTCTACTGTACAGCTTGATAGTTCTTTGTGTCTTGCACTTCAAATATCATTATAACTTTGTACTTCAACAGGTTACTGTATCAATAAGTGTGTTACACCTGGGAGACAGCAGCAGTACTCGTTCATCACAGAATTAGCCCAGTACTTACTAATTATGACCAACCCTTCTGATGTGATTGAAGTGCGGTTTTCTGCTTTCGCCCTTTAACCTGGTGCACTTGTCCATTCTGAGGCACTGTTGTAACTGCCTCATGTACACAGACAACCCTTTCCTCTAAACGCTAAACACTCAGACCAGTGAGAGTTACCCCTATATCACCAAATGTGGAAATATTCACTCTCCAGCAAAGACTGGACTAGATGGTCAAGAAGATGAGATCAACATCTGCACCACACCATGTGGACCATATAGTTCACCACAATACCCACTATGACAGCCCTGACATACACTGAAAAGCCACACACCCACCTTCACAGAGGCACTCAATGGACATTTAAACAAACAGTACAGACCAGCAAGACAGACACCCACTAAGACACCACGACATAGTACAAGCCAAAGGACACATATGTCACCTACACAGTGTGCCACTCAACCTAAGCTCCTAAGGTTGACCACCCTGCACAATACAGTGAACATGGGTGACTCAGTACTGCAGCACACAGATGTCCCACTCACTATGTTGATTATGGAGGAGGTGACAGCCAACTGTCTATCATGTGCCCACATCCAACACATGACACACCCAGTCAGGCCACTCCACAACAGCTATAAGTATCACTCTGTCATCATCCATGTGGGTGTGAACGACTGAGACATACCTCCCTGGGCTACATGACAAGAAACACGGTTGAACACTTGGATGATGTGGTCCAGGGAGGTGTGACAGTAGCCCTTAGCAGTATACTGCTGTCACCCAGAATGATGCTGCAGTACTATCAACAGATAATTGACTAGAACATTGGCTTATGTGTTGTGTGTCATTCTCAGGGGATCCAGTATCTCTCTGCTTGGGATAACACAATTGACAGACCTCAATGCCTTGCCAGAGATGTCCTAAATCTGTCAGCCCTGGGTTTCCAGGTACAAGGTAAGTGTATTGCCACCCCTATAGTGCCTTATTAGGCAGTGTTCCAAATCAAATTACCACTGTAACAGCAAGATATGTATGCAATCTGAGGGTCATGCTGCTCAACAGTAGACATCTAACTGTCAAGATGCAGTCACTCAATGCACTCCTCAGAGAGGAGGACATTGACAGTTGTGCTGTAATGGAGAGGTGGTTCACAGCAGCAGACAGCAGCCCTGCACTAACAGGCTATGATGCATTCCATAGCTGTCAGGGCCAAAACATGGACCACACCTCCACAGATGGCGTTGTCTCCATATCCATAATGGATATGCACAGTTCCAGACTAGTATTCCAGCTAAATGCATTTGAGGAACTTCCTGTAAAACTGACTTTGGGGAATAGTGCAATCCACATCATAGCCTGCTATCAGTCCCCAGCTATGTCCCTAGTCTGTCAATGCACATTACTCAGCACTCTGGCATCTATGAAGGTCCTACCCAAGACTAACATAGTAGGAGACTTCAACTACCCCTCCATCACCTGGGGAAAGTAGTCAAGCACCAGTACACTGGTCCATCGCTTCATGGAATTCATCAGTTCCAATGGCCTGGACCAGCTCATACTGACCCTTGTAAAGGATCAAACAACCTTGACCTCTATTGATTACTTACATATGGGACTGTTGCTTGACCACAGTTGTCAATCCCTATCTGATCAGATCCAAACATAGTGTAATCAACATGAAGCTCAACATCTCACCCACAACCCCACAAAGGTAACCATCTTGCAAAACCTCTCCAGTGCTGACATTGCAGTCATAAAAACAGGGATGGATGACATCACTGCACCTATGCCAATGGGAAATAGGTGCATGACTGTCACATCATGCACATATGACCTGCACAAACATGTACATGGATGCATGGTACTAGCCATAGCCAACAGAACACAGACACTGTCCTCCAAACATTGGAAGCTATTGTGATGGTCCCCTGGCATTACTAAAGTATACAACAGAAGGAGGACACTGCTGCAGAAAATGGTGGTGTCCCAAGGCTGGTGAACCCTCTTAGCCTCAAACACAAATTGGGATCCCTCATGAAATCACCTACAGGCAGCTATGAAGGCAGATTTGCAGCAGACACTGACAACAATAACAAAAGCCTTTGACAGTTATATCAACAACCTCTACAGCAATAACCACAAGTGCTGTGAGTCACTGCACAATGCTGATTCCTATCCTGACACAACAGATATTGGCCACAGTCTTGCCAACACAGTCAATGCCAGCTTTACCCCTCTCTCCCCTCAAGGGGACAATCACAATGGCAGATGAATGCCAGGCACACAGCATTATTGCAGGGCAGGTTAGACTTGCATTGTCCACAGGCAAGGATACAGCTTCCATGGGACCCCAACATATATGTGGCTGTGTTCTACATGACATACAAGGAGACATGGCACCACATCTGTGTGCCCTGGTCAGTCAGAGCCTCACCTCAGGCTTTGTCCTTCCAAAATGGCACACTGGTACAGTCATCCCTCTCAATAAAGAGGTAGCATCTACAGACCCTGGGTATTATTGGGCCCTGAGCCTGACAGGTCTACTATGTATGGGTATGGGCACATCATCAGGGACTTGATTGACCAAGATATGGGTGATCTCCTAACTCTGGACCCCACACAGATTGGTTTTGTGAATGGCAGATCATGCCTGCTCAACCTGGTTGACATCTTTGAGTGAGTCACCAGGGCTGTGCATGACAGTAAGGCACTGCATACAGCCTACCTCAATCTGGCCAAGGCTTCTGATACCATTTCTCAGTCAGGGATTATTGGTAAACCCAACAAACTAGGCATTGACTCCTATATCAGTGAGTGGTTTGCAAATTAGTTCACAGAACACACAGTGTGACAGTGGCAAACTCCAAGTCAGACCGGCAAGCAGTCACGAGTGGGGTCTCACAGGGATCAGTACTGGATAGTGTCCTGTCCAGCATCTACTTCTCAGGAGTGCAGCCCAACAGACAGGATCTCTGGCTGACCAAGTTCACAGAGGACTGCAAGCTGGGAGCTATCATGAACTCCGCAAGTGATGTAGACATCCTACAGAAGGGCCTCACTGAAACCAATGAGTGGTATGGAAACCATGGCCAGATGCTTAACACCACAAAATTCATCATCATCCCCTTTGGTAAAACACTAATTTGCAAGTAAGTTCCACATCAATGGGAGCCCAATGAACACTGTAGGCATTATAAGAGATCTGGGGACACAGGTCGACAGCAACTTCTCTTTCAGGCACCACATTGCCACTGTGGTCAGGAAGTCCTTCTATATAGCACATTGCATTACCAAGGGTTTTGCATCCAGGAAGCCAGAGGTAGTGATCTCTGTGTACTATTCCCTCATTAGACCACTCCCCAAGTATTATGGCTCATTTGCCATGTACCTCATTAGACAACTGATACTGCTGGAGAAGCCACAGATGCACCTCACAAAGGGGTTCCTGGGCATTAAACACACATCCTACACAGACAGAATCAGCAGACCCAAGTATTCTCTGTGTCATATCACCTAATTAGCAGCTATCTGTGCTTGACTTAGAAAGCCATGTCTGACCCAGCTGGTTTAGAAATGCTACATTTAAATCCATCCACACCACACACTGTAGAGACCTCTACCTCAGTACCACAATCACCACAACATGCTGGTGGGACAAATCCCAAACCAAGAGACTGCACATGCCCTAGAATACACTTCCTATACATGTCATGCCGTAACTGACCCTGTTCCAGAGAAATCTTGATGAGTGGATGGGTAATAGAAAGTTCAACCCAAGGATCATTGCAGTGGCTATATTTGATACAGGCACTGGGACGTAACATTGGGAGGCACAATGACAGGCTCCTTCTATGTGCTAAGCTTGTTAAGGCTCCTGGGCCATGACCTACTACACACTTGTGAACCTATAAAGGGAATGACATCAGCAGGACTGATAAAGTAGGGCAGTGGGTGTGAAACATTTCAAAATACATACCCATACACACATTTGCTGGATACAAGAGTAGAATCCCTGCCAAACTAGTCATTTGTAATATAGTGTTAAGCATTTATTACACACACTAAAGAGCTTACAGGGCTGACAGCTGGCCAAGGTTGCTGATAAGGGACTGATATCATCTGGACTGATAACATGGGACACTGTGAAGTGTCGTGGGTAGGAAAGGCATAAAACTGTTTCACCTAGAAACAAACACACAACTCCCTCAGTCTTGGACACACGACTGTTACACACACACACACTTTTACATTTGCCAGAACTGAGAATAGAACTCCTATCTATCTAGGCATTTGTACTACCATGTTATGCAATTATTGCACATGCCACACAGATTACAGGATTGAAGTCTGATGGAATGCATTTCTAAGATGACTGATATCTGCAGGACTGCTAAAGTATGGAAAGGGGAGGTGTACTGGGTTTGAATGGACCCAAAAGCTTTTAGTTGTAAACACACACACACACATACACACTTCATCAGGGCTGAGATTAGAACTCTTACCTAACTAGTTATTAGTTCTATCATATTATGCAGTTATCACACATGCCACAGAGCTTATGGGGCTGAATCCTGACAGAAGACACTTCTAAGATGACTGATATCTGTAGGACTGCTAAAGGAGGGAAAGGGGAGGTGTACTGGGTTTGAATGGACACACACACACATACACACACACGCACACACATGCACACAAACACACACACACACACGCACACACACACATACACACACACACACACACACACACACACACACACACACACACACACACACACACACACAAACACACAGTTTTACATTTGTGAGGACTGAGATTAGAACTCCTACCTAACTAGTTATTTGTTCTATAGTGTTATACAGTTATCGCACATGCCACAGAGCTTATGGGGCTGGATCTACCAAAAGTGACTTCTATGGTGACAGACATCTTCAAGACTGCTAAGGTGGGGCAATGGAAAGTGCACTGGGTGGGGAAAGTCTGTTCATTCCTAGATCCTACTGACATTTCTCTAAGTGTATGAGCATGCCCAGTATGTCCTTCTATAGTACATGTGGGACTCCATTCCTGGGATTGTTGTACTCCAGTCCAGCTTGTTTTGTGCTACAGCCATACCTCTCAACCTGTTGGAGCAGGATATCTGGAGTTAGTCTAACAAAATGTGGGGACAATGGGCCATACAATGATTCTGACAATTTTGCTCAGTAATGTATGGATTGCAAGGGTTACAGGGCTAATTTTAGCAGACATCTGTCATATATGCCATTTGACAGTGTCATGTACTGTATCAGTACCTGGTGACATACGTCCTCAGATCATCATAATGATTTGCCAGAGGAATACAGGATTGATGATGCACACACAAGGTTTATGGGCCAAATGCTACGTATTCTTGCACAATCCAGCCTGTTGCGGGGTGTGCCTACAAGCAATTGAATGCTGGTGCTGTGGAAATTGTCCAGCACCTTGGTGATATATTACAATGGTGGAATCTCTGTGCATTTATGTTCTGGCCTGGTTTGATTTCCAATCGACAGCTGGTTAATGTAAGTCAGACAGGATCAGGGTGACAGGCACACTCCAGATAGAGTTGTGGGGGATAGGATATGTGGGGTGTGTGTGTCCTGGGCAGATGTGTTTGCCTATAGCTACCAGTACTTTGCATTGGGCTCTCCTCAGTGGTTGACTGGACTTGGAGGGTCTTGTGTGTGTCAGACTGTTTGATCAGATTGGAGGTATGTGTTTGTCCCACATATATGTATGGCCCACCTCATTTTGCTTGGATGGCCACATGTTGGGGTCAGGATGTTTCCTAGGATGAGTGATCGGGGAAGGTATGTTACTCCTCATGGTTGTTGCCCAGGGTTTTGTGGATGCAGGCATATCACCATCTTTCAGGATTAGGCCTGCCTGCAGTGAGTGCTTTTCCATGTTTAAACTCCTAGCCCTGCTGTCAACTGTACAGAGTATCATAGAATGTCCACATCCATGACTCATATATCTTGTTGGTTACCCAAACAATGGTGGTTTTCCAGCAAATGTATTTTGCAAGTCACTCAGGGTTGAAGTCAGATATTACTGACAGTTGACAATGCAGTTTCAGACTTCGCACCCATCAGACATTCCATGCAACTTCAAATCATTCCATCAACTTTATAACATTATTAGAGCAGTATTTCACAGATGTCCTTCTCTTTGGACCTTCATCACCCCATTATTTATGGCTTTGTCATGATTTCTGGCTCCCTGAGGCTGGTGGGTTTGCTCCTAGCAGTTGTCAGCATGTTTTTCTTTGCATTTTGTGGACTGTGTTATGCTGGTGTCATGGACTCCATGACACTCCATAAAGGGCACTGTGGGTGAGACATAGGTATTTTCCTGAAGCCTGCAGGCCAAGTTTGACAGATAAAATGCCTTCTGTAGCAGGGCAGTGCGTTCTGATGATCATATGTTCCCAGGCTGCCGGCAGGAGACACCCCTGGAATGGTTGTTACTATTGTACCATCAGTCTGGGTGACAGCTGGATTCTGCTTAAGTCTAGGAACATGTTACTGCATTTCTATGGGACATGGGGAGGGGGGGGTGACACGACTGTACATGATACACATCTGCACAGACTGTGCTGATATTGCTTAACATTTTGTTCCCATGTAACATAGTATTGTGCCCTATCTTTGAGACTACAGGCATAACAGTATCAACCACAGGTCAGATTGTTCTGGCATAGACATTTGTAGTTTCAGACTTCTTACCTTTCAAACCCATAATGCCACTGCCAGACCTGCTGTGATATCACTGTGGGATTTCATAAAATAGCATTTTAATTTTAATTATAGCACTTTTTGTAGTGTAGCTATTACAGTTATGTACACGACGACTGGTGCTATCTATCTATTTGGTGGATTCATAATTAATTATATTGTTGAGCAGTCGTTGGTGTCACATTGATTGTGCTATTTATTTTTTCAGTTTAGGTAGATGTGCTTTATGTTTTGTTCGATTGTTTTATGGTTCACAGTATGTTGTTTTCATTTTAAAATCAACCTTCTCAGGAAGTGATGTAACCACATGATTAGCATCTATTTATATAAGAGTGTGTTATTAGCTCTCTTATGACTTTCTCTGAAGAAGCTACCTTGTGTGTGTAGCGAAAACGCTGCTTTGTCTTGTGTGATAAAATAAAATTTGCGTTAAGGAACTATTTGCTTGGCGAGGCTCTTCTTGTTTTGAGGCAACATTTTACCGGTCTGTCGTTGGTTTATTTGGTTACTGTGGGATTTCATGGATGCTGCCATGTGGAGACCTTTGCCAGGCATTTCAGTATGGCTATCTACAGCTGATCTGCTGTGTGGAGTTGGTGTTGGGTATGGGACCCCCACTTTGACATCCATGCATGTAACCTATGACCCCCCAGTTATTTGGCTCACCACATATACTGCGGTGATATTTATTGACTGGGTGGTACTGCATAGTGTGGGTAGAGCAGTACTGGGGATACACATTCTGTTGTCCCACAGAGCTGTCAGTTGTCTGCTGCTATCCCAGTTAGTCACTCCATTTCCTTACATGCTTGATGAATACCATAGATATACTATCAGAATATTCCACCCCATTATTTCAATTTGTTACAGAGACTGGCTTACCTTGGGCCTGCATCTGTTGTGAGGGTGGTGCCTGAGGGCTGACTATGTTGGATGCACACAATACACTGCCTATACATGGTCAGGTATAGGTGGTGTGATGTTTGGCATCCATTTTACTTGTGTGTGAGTCAGACAGAGAGAGATCAGTCCCTGGGGCTATACAGTGTCAGTGTATGTGCTATGTATTGTCTATTTGCCAAGGCCAGGGTATACTGGGCATGCCTCCATCTGCCTACAGGGGCAGACTCAGGATGTACCTCCTCCGATTCCCATGGTGCCTGTGGAGGCCTTTGCAATGGGGGGGGGGCTGTGTGGCCCTTCTCCATTTTGTTCCTGCTGCAGCTGTTTCTGCAGGATCATATTGTGTAGCATGGCACATACTATGACCCTGTGTGGACATGTGGCTGTAGAGTACTGCAAGGGTCCACCAGATATGTCAAGGCAGCAGAACTATGACTTGAGCATCCCAAACACATACTCTATAATGATCCTGGTTTGTGTGTGTGCCTCATTATGGTGTTCTTGTGTGGGTGTGCGTGCATTTCTGATGGGTGTCATCATCCATGGCTCCAGTGCGTAGCCAGCATCCCCCACTAAATGGCCATATGGGATGCCCTCCCCCCGGCAAACCACTGATACAGCTGTGAGGAATGCCAGATGTGGGAGTCGTGATAGCTTCCAGGACAATCTGCACACACATTCATGATAATGCCCTGGGCATCGATATGACCTGGCAGTTGATGGAGTGAAACCCCTTGTGGTTTATCTGGACCCTACCCTGGTCAGCAGGTGATGCTTTGATGTGGATGTGCAGGCAGTCTATGGCACCCAGTACCTCCGGGTAGTCTGCTACATGGTGGAAGAGACGCATAATGCTGGTCCTCTCCTCACGGGTGGTGGGAAATTTAATGTGTTCCTCAGCATGTGGTCACCTGGCATTCAGGAATTGGTGGAGTATCCTGGATGTAGATGCCTGTGAGACCACCATGGTATCCCCAGTTGGTCTTTGGAAAGTACCTGTAGCTAATATTCTTAGAGCTACACATACCTTGGTATCAACTGGGATGGGCTCCCCTCTGTTTGTTCTGGATGTGAGGCGAGGCCGGCACAGCTCCACAATTTCCTGCAGTATGTCCCTGTCCACCCTGTAGCACTCTACTATCTCCAGATCATGTAGCCCCTTGTATGTTACCCTGGGCCTGAACACTCTTCTCCTTCTCCTCATAAGTCTTGGGTGGTTGTCAGCATTGTCCTCTTCACCACCCTCAGCCTCTTGCACATACTGATGTATGACAGTGACATTTCCCCATCTGTGTACACCGGTGGTATAGAGTTTGTGGGGAAAAAACAGACTGAAAGGTGTATGCATAGTTTATAGTCATGCGCTGCAGATGCTGCCTCTGTGATTGGCTGAGTATGATACATTCTACCTGCCAGCTCTATTACTTGTATATGAGTGCCTTTATTCTGCTATTTCCCTTTTTTTTATGTTCCACTTGCCATTTCCTGTATTTTTTTTTATTTTTGTTGATTAAATCCCAGTGCATGCCGTGCACACTCGTTTAAGCAAGGTAAACAAGGCTAGACAGCCTCGGACACACCCCCTTGCTTACATATACACAGTGCTGCCATTTCCTGTGGGGGATTTTTTTTGTTAGTTTAAGTCCCAGTGCATGCTGCGCAAACCCATTTAGCTACGTTAAACACGTTTTTGCAGAAATTTCCCTTCCTGGATGTGAACACGCTCTTTATTTCATGGTGTAAGATATTACAGCTTCAGACACACCCCCTTGCTTAACTGGGCTTAGCTAAGTCCAAACTTGGCCAACAGAGCTCCAGTGTGCTTACAGCAAGCATAATACACTCCCTTTTCATGTTAGTTGCTCCTCCTGCCTACATGATCCTGTTCTAGTACCTACATGGTTAGGTGCAGGTTTTGGACTTAGAATATTTTGTGATTCAGTAAATTTCACCTCATTTGCATACCCCACTGACTTAGCCCATAGATACTGCACTGACATGGAGCCTTTCCCCTTGACAACCACTGTCCCTTGGTATTGTTTTGATTCTGTATGCCATAGACTATAATGGAAAAATGCAGATTTTTCTTTAAACTTGGGTTTTCACATTTTTTTTTCCAGCACTATCATATTTGCACGCTGCTAAGCTATGCTTCAACAGCCAATATTAGCCACAAAAGAAAAGTTATTTTATTTTAAAATTAAACATTTATTCATGCCAATGGACATATATTTGCCCACTGGCATGCCTAGAGATGTGAATACATGCTTTTATTTTTGCTGTCATGCCTTCATTTTCTTTTTTGCAGAAATGTGTTCATTTAGTAACTGAACACATTTCTGCACTGACTGTTCCTGCATGGAGATCTGGCAGCTTCCTAAATCACTAATTCACGTCATTTGCATGTTTTTCACCAGCAAATGAAGTGATTAGCATGCCGCATGGTCTTCTGTGCAGGAACACTATAGACAGGCTCGTGCACATTGGATCAGCTGTTTGCTGAATTGCTCGGCAGCCAAACTCCATCCAGGAGCTGCTACACTGTTCCTGCACAGAGTTTTAGCATTTGTGAATCCCAGAGAAACAGTTATATAGAGATGAACATGAGTATAATACTAAAATAGCTTACCCATTACCTAAGGCATACCTAAGAGGGGATAGAATATATTTTGAGAATATAAATGAAGAAGTTGGGGCAGCGGGGGGTACCTTTACAAAATGAGAAAGGGAGGGACAAATAGGGTCCCTATCAACAAAATAGACGTAACTATCGAAATGATAGTGTTATGCAAGAAGAAGAGTATTCCTCCCTAAGAAGAGTAGAATGAATTGTTAATAAAAGAATACATCAGGACTTTTTAGCACATCCACACACTCCGAAAGGACAGCAAGGGAAGATGAAACAATGGAAGCAGAACAACAGGGGTAATTATTAAAATCTAATAGAATTACTGAGGCCTTTAATGTGAATTTGTTGAGTTTAGATTACTTTAATACTTTTAACTATACAGAACAGAGAATGATAGAGACCCATTTTTCCCTTTTTAAAAAGGGTCTGAAATTTGTACCAGGGCGAAAAAGTGATATAACTAAAATTTTATCAGAACTCAAGCTTTATACAAGGAAGATTAATTTTAGAGTAATGCTTAAAGACAAACCTAATGTAGGAGGCTTACGTAACAAGTTTAAAAAGAACAGTACATTCACCCCCCTCCCACTACAACCCACAGTATCCAACTCTGAAAACATTTGTAAGCAAGAAATATTTTAAATATATAGTTAACATAAAATATATCACAATTTAAGTCAGGAAGAAGGGGAGCTTTTAAAGGAAATTAGGCAAAACCGAAACATCTGGGTTATAAAATGAGATAAAGAGGGCAGGAAGGTACTGATGAATCAGACAGATTATATTAATGTCATGAGAGATTTGCTACATGATGCAGAAACTTATGTTACTGTATCAATGAACAAGATAAATATAGCACATAGAAAGATTCAGTTGTTTCTTGAAGACTCGTTATTCCAGGGGTTAATTAATGAAATGTTACTTAATTTTTTGAGTAACAATCATCCTTTGATACCGAATGCCTTTGGAATACCCAAAGTCCACAAGAGAATAGACAATCCCCCATTGAGAATGATAGTAGCAGTATACAATAATTGCACTTATACATTAGGAATTTTTATAGATAGAATTTTAAAAGATTTGTTACGCCATGTAGAACATATTTTGATAGATTCATGAGACTTTCTGGGAAAAATTAAAAAGGAATATTTTTCTAAAGAAGTTATTTTTTCCCCAATTGATGTAGTAGATTTACTCACATCACATCAATACCTCATTGAACAGGACTGGAGTTGTTCTATGAAGCTATTCGACCACTAGGTAATTTTGACAATAGTATGCTGAATTTCATTATGGAACTTATGGAATGTGCATTGAACAACAATTTTATTTTTTATTGAGGTGGAGTATTTTAAACAAACTAAGGGTGTTGCTGTGGGTGCAAGTTGCACCCCAATATATGCTAACCTTGTTATGTATGCATGGGAAACTAGGTTTGTTACAAAATCTAAATATAGTGAGCAGTGGCATGCATATTTAAGATACCTGGATGATGTGTTTGTACTATGGAAGAATAAAGGTAGTGAAATTGAAGCTTATCTGTCCATATTTTAAATTTGCACACAACAGTTCTATGGATAGGATTGAATACTTAGATGTATTGTTTAAAAATTGTCAAGAAAAAAAGCTTTGGATCTACTCCAGGATTCAGAAAACTTCAGTGCAAGAATAGCTTATTCTTGCATGGAAGGGACCATTCCCATGCAGCAAGCACCGCACCATGCATATTCATGAAGGCACACTGTCGTAGTCTAAAACGGACACCATTCTATGCATGAGCGCAAGGGGGGTGTCTGAGAGCAGTGCTCTCACTATACAAATGCTCCCTGAACTCCATAACTACCATACAGCAATGTAAAGGTTGGGAAAGTGTCTTCAGACACCATTACTTCTCAACCTGACAAGAAATCTTGACAAAGCCATATTAAACAAGGGACAAATGTGAGATATTGCTCTCACAAACTTATGAAGTCAATAGAATGACAGGCTTCACAGTAGTATGAAGTCCCCAAAGGGTATGAAGTGTAAAACTCAAATGTCTGTCATTATTTACTAACTGCAGTCTTTAATGCAGGGGTGTCCAATCTTTTGGCTTGCCAGGGCTGCATTGAGTGAACAGGAATGGTCTTGGGGCCACATATAAAATATATCATATAGTAAACTCTTTTGCTGCCATGGGAGACCAAAGTTGACCTCCTAGCTGTACTGTAGGTGCATTTGAACAATGAATAAATGTAATAAATGCCTAATATTTACCTTAAAATTCTAATTCTTGTTCTAATTCTAATTCTCTAATCTAACAGTTAACTCTAGCATCTTAGTTAATATATATATTTTTTTTTACAATTAAACAGATATTCACTACGGCACTAGCAGTTCTCACTGGGAAAACCACTCCAGTAGTCCAACTACGTAAAATGTCAACATTAGCAGTCCAATACTATAATCCACAAAAATAAGCCAACAAATTTGCAATAAAATAAATAATGCACATTACTGACTTAATAAAACAATTCTAAATAAGCTACAAGAGGGTCTCACCCAAACAAATAACTGGTGCCAGAAACATGGCCTCAAGCTAAATGCCAAAAAATACATCATCATCCCCTTTGAGAAGAGTGATGTCCCCAAAAATGATCACATTAATAACAATGTTGTAAGCACGCAATCAGTTGTGAGGTGCTTGGGCACCCAGGTTGATAGAAACCTGGCTTTTGACCGCCACATTGTCTCCGTTGTACAGAAAGCTTTTTACATGGCCCACTTCATTAGTAAGGGTATCTCATCCAGGGACAAGGAGGTCATAACATCCCTGTAGTCTTCCTTTACAAGAGCCATTATTGAAAGCAATGCCCCTTTTGGCATGTGCCTCAGCAAAACACCCTGCCAAAAGAAAGACTACAACCATTTCTGACAAAAAAGGTCAAAGGACTCAGTTCACTTAGTTATCCAAACTAAACCAGACTAAAAAGCTTCTTGCTTTCCTGTGTCTCTTACTGGCCCCTATAAATGTCATCACTGGCTTGCTTTCCAGGCTAAGAAAGATCCTGCCTTAAGAGACTTCCTCTACCCCAGAAATACTGGTTATATTTAAAATGCTCACAACCTTCACTGCAACATAAACAAGCCACTTTGTATTGACAGGTTCTTGACACAAAAACCTTCAACTTCTGTAAAAAGCTCCTCTCGTTATCAAACAATGTAGTTCAGCAATACAAATGTATGGCTGGATGGATAGCCATAAATATACTCCTTGTGTAAGTAGCACAGCCTTCATCAAACAAGATGGAAAAAACACATACTAACCTTTCCTAGCTGGATGGCTAAGATCTAATATTGGTTACTCAAGTCTACTTGCTCAAGAAGAGGGGCCTATTTAACTAAGAATTCCGTTTGCAAAAATATATTCAGTATACATATTAAATCTCTCTCTCTTACACACACACACACACACACACACACACACACACACACACACACACACACACACACACACACAAAGCCCCTACATGTAAAATAGGCAACCTCAGTAATCACATGACACACACTCACTGAATGAAATTGTCTGGAAGTCGAAATATCTGAAAAGAAAATCATAATAGAGATGGATTCATCCATGCAATTTCCCACCATCAATAAATCAACAAACAACTGCTCAGCAAAGGTAAATCAATAAGAAAACCATAAACTCTCTAAGATCATACTACATACTGGAGTAAACATATAACTTTCCTCCAATCTAATTCCATTTGACATTCATTTTAATTTGTGCAGAAGTTATTCACAGACTGACAGTTTACTGAGCTGTAATGCTGACCTTCGCTTTTAAAGAAAAACAAATTCCCAGACTTTGTCAAGAGCTCAAAGTGCAGAGAGGATTATTTTTTTTATTTATTATGTATGTATTTATTTTTGGAAAACATCTTTAAAACTGTAAATTGATTACACACCCAGAAACACAGAAAAGTTACTGTGATAAGTAAACCACAGACTGCTGCAAGAAATCAAAGTCACATTAGGACTCTATGCTTACGTCTGAAGCAATGAAGCATACCTGTCAATTCCAAAAGAATTAAAGTAGCTTAATAAGAAAGTTATTTGCAAGGTTACATTGCAGTTTATATTGAAAATAAGCAGTGATATTAAAAAGGCTCTGTTTCTCATAATTATGCTGAAAAGTCTTCCAAGCTAAATATAACCTTCTGATTTAGTATGGAACCATACCTCTCAACCTTAGAGCAAGAAATCTGGACAAAGATGCAGTTTTAAAGATTTCAATATTTAGAGAAAGCTTTTATTGCTAGGGGTTATGCTGAGAATCATATTAATGAAAGTGTTAGGACTGTCACATAATTAAGAAGTGACAGAGCTAAACCTTATTTTGGTAAGAAATATACTAGGAATACTGAAGAGAATGTATACAGCAAAGAGAATGACAAACCAAAAATTTGTATGTATTACTCTAGCGATGTTAAATGCTAGTGAAATATCATAGAGAAACACTGGAAAATGTTAACTACTGATGAAGCTATGAGAAGTATTATAACTGAGAAGCCTACATTTGTTTATAAAAATATGAAATCTTTAAAACATCATCTTTGTGCCCCTAAGAAGAATAAGATGCTGCTAAATAAACACTGTACTATGCCATGTGGACATTGTAAATGCTGACAGTATATTGACAGCAGTGGAGAGTATACCCATCCTGATCAAAAGGAAACATATACAGTTAAAGTTTATGCCACGTGTGACACTGCTCATGTTGTGTATTTCACTTATTGTTCCACCTGTTTCAAATTCTATATAGGGAAAATGGACAGGACACTAAAGGAGAGAATCAGAGAACATTACTATCACATTAATAAAGGTAGTAATGTTAGTGCCCTGTCCAAGCATACACTGAGTACAGATAACTCCCGTTCTTTTAAGTTTATGGTAGTGGAATGCATTTTTGACAGCATCAGGAAAGGAGATATTAATAATTTAACAGAGCAGTTAGAATCCAAATGGATAATCAGGTTAAGAGGAGACTTTAGGCATGGCCTTAATGATAGGGTATCCATCAAACCAAGGCTTAGAGACAGAAGTTTGAAGAAATAATATATGCATTCATGAATTTTATAATTGTTTAATGAATATGAATATTTGCTTTTGAAATGAATATTTGTTTTAGAAATGTTTTATTTTATTTAATCTTTTAACATAATGTATTGGTGTTTGCCATTCAGTTGTAGATGAAATGCTACTAACTTTGGATGTAGTTCTTTATAGATGTAATATACCTTTTAGCATGAGGTTTGAATAGTCATGTGATTTACTGAATTGATTATATAACTAGTTCTGTCTGTGTCTTAGCATACATCTGATGAAGTAGCTTTGCTACAAAAGTGCTTATGTACCTCTTGTTTCATATTAAAGGAGAGATTTATACTGGAATTCCTCACTATCCTTGGATCCTTTTGTGTCTCTTATGTAGCTAGTAGCTATATGTTGTGAAATGTTAAACCTACAATTGAGTTTATAACAAAAATATTCACTTTATGTAAATATTGAAATTTCTGTATTGAATTATGTGTTTTCATTTTTGTAACATTGTGACAAGCCAATTGCAAATATCATGGAGCTTATCGGTAAATGTTTAATTAGCTGTATGAACTATGTCCTTTTGTAACGTGTGAAATGTAACTTGCAGTTATTGTGGAGCTTTTCTCCCCAGGCCTCCACTGAAAATGGGCTCTTCTGGGCCCAGAGGGCTTCCCCGGCCATCAAACTTAAATAAATAAAAATAAATAAATAGTCTATAAAAATAAAACTTAAACAATGCTATGCTTTGCAAAGCTATGCTTACCAGGTGTAAGCATCACTTAAATATGAATGCCAAGTAATGAGTAGCCCAGCTAAGCAGATTTGACCCATTGGGAAGCAGTGCTGAACCTGCCCCTTTATCCACTGCCAACCTTAGCTAAGCAGGTTTGCCCATAGCTTAGCTTAACTCAGCATATTTAAAACCGCCCATTCACTGCAAGGTGCAAGAACTCAGCCGTATTTAAACTTCACAGGCAGGAATACAGCCCATAACCAGTTGTAGCTCTACACTGTCAGCAGTATGAATCAAAGAAAAAGCTAGCAAGTACGGCTGGTACAAGGCAACCAAGCTAGTCAGACCAAACGAAAAAAAAAGCCAGCACCAGAAATGAGCTGAGAGAACTGTAAAAAATGTATTAAGCTGAAATACTAGACCGGTTTCAGCACGTGGCTTTCATCAGTAGAATAACACATAGTAAAAGAGAAGCTCAACATTAAATACCTCTATCCATGAGGTAGTATGACATCATTTCCTGTCTAGAAAAATATGATTAATAAATGTATACATTCAAAAAGCATGTGTATGAAATAAGTTTATCAAATAATAATAAGTCTGGCACCAACATATATTATGATACAAAAGGTATTTATAGTTTCACTATCCATTTCCTTTCTTTGTTATTAAGAATTCCATGCCATCCAGTTTTAAAGGCCCGATTGCCTATAATGTTGTCTATAATAGTAAATGAAAATGTAGCAGTGGGATGATTCAATGTACGTCTGTATAGGGCATTAGTAACCCTAGCATTCCTGATATCACCCAGATGTTCAGATATTCTAATTCTGAACTGTCTAGATGTCTGACCAATGTAGAAAGCTTGACAGGTGCATGTTGCAAGATAGACAATCCAATCTGTACTGCAGTTACCAAAGCAATAGCTATTGTATAAATGTCCACTGTTCTTACTGGTGAATGTTTTAGTTTTAAATATGTAACTGCAGAAACTACAGTGACCACAGGGATAGGATCCAACTAGTTTTTCACCCGTGAGGGTCCTCTGATGTGGAGTATCATTCCTTGATGTTATTTTCTTATAATGAGAGAAGCGAGATCCCAGTGTCCTACCTTTTCTATATGAAAATGAACACCTATCCCCCAAGTGGTCCTCTAATAAAGTATGTGACTTTAATATATTCCAATGTTTATCTACAATGTCCAAAAGATGCATAGTGTTTCTACCATATGTAGTGACAAATCTCAAGGTCTCCTGATTAGTCTGCCTATGATGTTGTCTATATTCCAATAGTGTATCCCTGCTCTGATTTTTACTCCATTGCATGGCCGAATAGACGGTGTCTAGAATATCCCCTTGTGAGAAACCTATTGGCAAGATCTTCATGATGTTGTCTCAAGTCGTGTTCAGAGGAACAAATCCTTTTAGCCCGCAAAAACTTGGATTTGAGGATGTTATTAATAGTGTGCTTGGGATGTAAACTGTTGGCATGTAGCAAGGTATTATATTCTGGAAATTTATGATATACAGAAGTTTTAAGGGTGTTATCTGGTTGGCGCTGTAAAAAAAGTCTAAGAAGTGTATTTCATTATGATGGTAATCAACCGTAAACTCTGCACCCCATATATTACCATTAAGGTGTAAAACAAATTCCTGTAGATAGTCACTTCCCCCTTTCCAGATCAGCCAACAGTCATCCAAGTACCTTCTCTAGATGTCATGCCTGCTTTGTTCAGCCAAAAATCCAAAGCTGCTAATCCAGACCAGTGTGGAATGCTGGTGTAAAGAGATTTGACATCAAGAGTACACATTAGCCAATGTGGTTCTAATTGTGAATCTGAAACTATCTGTAATAATTCTGAAGTGTCCTGGAGTCTGGCTCTAATCAATGGCAAAAGGGGGTTAAGTTTATCCCCCTGGATTCAATACATTATTGATTTGCTTGGCCGAACATATCCTCACCAAAAATGTTTTTTATTTCAAGGAGGATTGCTATTGGCAGATACAGGGTACAGCTATGGGTGCTTCATTTGCACCTATTTATGCTGACCTTTACATGGGGTATGTTGAAGAACATATAATTTATGATGAGCTGCACAATATATACATACCTGAAATTGACATCTGGAGAAGGTACTTGGATGACTGTTGGCTGATCTGGAAAGGGGGAAGTGACTATCTACAGGAATTTGTTGAACACCTTAATGGTAATATATGGGGTGCGGAGTTTACTGTTGATTACCATCATAATGAAATACACTTCTTAGACGTTTTTTACAGTGCCAACCAGATAACACCCTTAAAACTTCTGTATATCGTACATTTCCAGACTATAATACCTTGCTACATGCCAATAGTCTACATCCCAAGCACACTATTAATAACATCCCCAAATCCCAGTTTTTGCGGGCTAAAAGGATGTGTTCCTCTGAACAAGACTTGAGACAACATCATGAAGATCTTGCCAATAGGTTTCTCACAAGGGGATATTCTAGACACACTGTCTGTTCGGCCATGCAATGGAGTAAAAATCAGAGCAGGGATACACTGTTGGAATGTAGACAACATCATAGGCAAACTAATCAGGAGACCTTGAGATTTGTCACTACATATGGTAGAAACACTATGCATCTTTTGGACATTGTAGATAAACATTGGAATATATTGAAGTCACGCACCTTATTAGAGGACCACTTGGGGGATAGGTGTTCATTTTCATATAGAAAAGGTAGGACATTGGGATCTCACTTCTCTCATTATAAGAAAATAACATCAAGGAATGATACTCCACATCAGAGGACCCTCACGGGTGAAAAACTAGTTGGATCCTATGCCTGTGGTCACTGTAGTTTCTGCAGTTACATATTTAAAACTAAAACATTCACTAGTAAGAACAGTGGACATTTATACAATATCTATTGCTTTGGTAACTGCAGTACAGATTGGATTGTCTATCTTGCAACATGCACCTGTCAAGCTTTCTACATTGGTCAGACATCTACACAGTTCAGAATTAGAATATCTGAACATCTGGGTGATATCAGGAATGCTAGGGTTACTAATGCCCTATACAGACATACATTGAATCATCCCACTGCTAAATTTTCATTTACTATTATAGACAACATTATGGGCAATCGGGCCTTTAAAATTGGATGGCATGGAATTCTTAATAACAAAGAAAGGAAATGGATAGTGAAACTTGGGGGTTTGTTTTCCCCTGGACTCAATGACAAGCTATAAATAATTTTTCTATCATAATATATGTTGGTGCCAGACTTATTATTATTTGATAAACTTATTTCATACACATGCTTTTTGAATGTATACATTTATTAATTATATTTTTCTAGACAGGAAATGATGTCATACTACCTCATGGATAGAGGTATTTAATGTTGAGCTTCTCTTTTACTATGTGTTATTCTACTGAAGAAAGCCATGTGCTGAAACCGGTCTAGTATTTCAGCTTAATAAAGTTTTTACAGTTCTCTCAGCTCATTTTTGGTGCTGGCGTTTTTTTCGTTTGGTCTGACTGTCAGCAGTATGTCTGGTGTAGGAGAGGGTATGTGCTTTCGAGCACAGCGCTGGGGCATACAGGAGTCCAAGGTCATGGTAAGACTCCTTGTTAAAAACCATGACATGAGACTGCTGAAGGACCAGTACCAGGGCTCCAAAAATACAAAGCTGAAGCCTGGAAAAGTCTTGCCCATGATCTCATCAGTGCCACTGGCATCCCTTGGACTGGTGAGCAGGTCTGGCACCACTATGCTGACTTGAAGCAGAAGAAGAGGGAGCTCTTGGACCAGTGGGTCCAAGAAGCATGGCAGAGGGGTGATATCCCAGCCATGTGTAAGTATTCATATCAATAACTGTTTACCAAAGTCCAGCCTGTGTATATGATGGATAGGTATGCATAAATGTTTCTCTATCTTCTTTACAGCTCCATCTGAGCAGGCTGTGAACCAGGAAGCCCATGCAAGCAGGGTGCAAAGGCTGTGTTGCAAGGCTGGTGAGCAACAATCTAGCTTGTAGTATTCATACCAAATAAATATAAAGGAGTAGAATGTCACCTGCCAGTATTAAAAATGGGTTTGGTTTGTACTGACTAAACCACGCAGTATTACAGTAATAGTCTCATATAGGTCATATATAAATAAAACTGTTATGCATAGAAACTATAGCTCTGAAAGCATTAAACAAGCAAGTCTCATCTCACAAAATTAGTGCCTCTGTAAGACACGAGATTAACTGACATGAAATGTTTCATGCACCAAGATCTGATATCAGAATAGTAATGTGTTAACCACTGTTTTCCAGTCTGTGCTATGTCAAAAGGTATGTATGGGAATGTATGTAAAAGAATGTTGCAGTTACAAGGTCAGATTGTACAACCAAGAGAGAATGAGACAGAAAACATTCAAGGAAGAGACAGCAGTTTCTCAATAGCTTGTTCTGATGAAACGCAAACTTGTTCTACTTTTAGCAGAAACAGCGGTGGTTCAAATCCCGGGAGTGGTAGCAAGCAGCATGCAAAATTTCAACTAGGATTTTGTGAATATGTGTAGAAACAGTCAGGTAGTGTTAATATAAATTTCCTCCACAGGTCTTTCAGGTAAAAGAAGGTATAAAGTAGCTATAAGAAGGCTGTAGTTATATTGTGTCTAACATCCAAGGCTGCAAATGACAGCAAGATACGTACATACACCAAGTGGTCTCCCCCAAGAAATGTTCAAAAATGTCATGCTGTCACAGCTACCAGTCCCTGCTGCCAACAACTAGGGTGACCAATATAAATCAAGAAAGAGTATGGCAGTACACACACACACACACACACACACACACACACACACACACACACACACACACACACACACACACACACACAC